>NW_011494680.1:9743343-9746753 GCF_000754665.1 Bison bison bison
GAAGCTGAAACTCCAATACTTTGGCCACCTCATTCGAAGAGTTGACTCACTGGAAAAGACCCTGATGCTAGGAGGGATTGGGGGCAGGAGGACAAGGGGACAACAGAAGATGAGATGGCTGGACGGTATCACTGACTTGATGGACATGAGTCTGAGTGAACTCCAGGAGTTGGTGATGGACAGGGAGGCCTGGCGTGCTGCAATTCATGGGGTTGCCAAGAGTTGGACACAACTGAGCGACTGAACTGAACTGAACGTATATATATGGAATTTAGAAAGATTGCAATGATGATCCTATATTCGAGACAGCAAAAGAGACACAGATGTAAAGAACAGTTTTGGACTCTGTGGGAGAAGGTGAGGGTGGGATGATTTGAAAGGGTAGCGTTGAAATGTGTATATTATCATATGTGAAGCAGATCACCAGTCCAGGTTCAATGCATGAGACAGGGTACTCAAAGCCAGTGCACTCGGACAACCCAGAGGAATGGGATGGGGAAGGAGGTGGGAGGGAGGTTCAGGACGGGGTGACACATGTGCACCCATGGCTAATTCATGTCAGTGTATGGCAAAAACCACCACAATATTGTAAAGTAATTACTGCTAAGTCACTTCAGTCTTGTCTGACTCTGTGCAACCCCATAGACGGCAGCCCACCAGGCTCCCTCGTCCCTGGGATTCTCCAGGCAACCCATTCCAGTATTCTGTCTGGAGAGTCCCATGGGCAGAGGAGCCTGGCAGGCTACAGTTAATGGAGTCTCAGATGACTGAGTGACTTTCGCTTTGCAAGGAGAGAGTAACTATCAATTATAATATTTTCCTGTTGCAAAAATGAATCTTCACTTCTCAAAGAAAGTAAGTGCTCAGTCGTGTCCAACTCTTTGCAACCCCATGGACTGTAGCTTGCCAGCTCAATCGTGGCTGACTCTTTGCGACCCCCTGGATTGTAGCCTACCAGGTTCCTCTGTCCATGGGATTTTCCAGGCAAGAATACTGGAGTGGGTTGCCATTTCCTTCTACAGGAGATCTTCTCAACCCAGGGATTGAACCTGGGTCTCCTGCATTGTAGGCAGATGCTTTACCAACTGAGCCACCAGGGAAGTCCATTGGCAGGTTGGTATAAACCTGTCAGGATTTCTGCCATAAGCTGTATGAGGTCACCGTGGAACCGCAATGCAGGGTTCCTCACTTGCTTCCCTCATTTGCAGGGCGTGTCATTCATTCGCACAGGCACACTGTAGAGTTAGTAAAGTACAGCAGAAAGCATGTTTGCTAGAAGAACAAAGAACTAGAGCTCCTAGCATCCTTATCTTGTCCTGAAGAATCCCGGATGAGCCCCTAACATGAAAGGTTGCTGCTGAACCACAAAAGACGCCAGGATTCTTGGCCTCTGGAGAAGAAGAGTTCAATCTGAGGTCAGTGATGAGGCTTGATCGCTCAGACCTTTTGTGTAATAAAGTTTTATTAAAGTATAAAAGAGATAGAGAAGGCTTCTGACACAGACATCAGAAGGGGATGACATGCTTACATGAATCTTCACTTCCCAAAACATCCTGATGAAGTGTTTTAAGTACAGGGAAAGGGTAAGGGGAGCCATCATGTGAAAAGGGCTAGGGTAACTGCGGTTTTTGAGAACTTGGTGGAAGGAAATAATAGATGTGACCAAATTTCAGACTCAGTAATCTATTCAGTTTTGTTGCTTCTACTGGACAGATTTCATTGCTCTATTTGAAAATGTGGAACATAGTTACATGAACAATTGTTATATATTCTCACGTTTCAGAAAGCAATGAAATAGGAAGAGAAAGTTCAGTGCCTGACCCCACCCCCCATGCCCCCAGAGAATCCTTTAGTTTCAACTCCACCTTCAGACTCAGGGGACAGGGGTCCACTCTGAGGCTGAGAGGAGGAGTGGGAAAGGGGTGGCAGTCCCCCAGTCCAGACAGCCTTGAGCACAGACATCAATAATCTTGTGGGGCCAGCTCTGGGGTGGGGAGATGCAGACAGGGTGAGTATAGGACTTAACAAGGTCTTTGCCCCACAGAGCCGACATGGGCACTGCCTACAGCATCCCACATACCAGATTCCCCTACTCAGCCTCAGGGAGTCATCCCTCCCCATCACGCCCTTAGGATGCATTCACAGCTCCTCTCAGTCTGCTGCAAGTTACCAATTGGTGATCCTTTTCCTCATAAGCAACATTGCTTAGAAACATATATGACATTTGACTCTTAACCAGGTTGCCAGGGGAACAGAGCTAGGATGTCAACCTCAGGGAATAGTTTCTTGAAGAAAAACAAAACATAGGTTAGCATTTACCCACAACCTAAATGCAAGAGCACAGAGAAACAGACTCTGCAGTTTCTAAACCTTGTCAACCTACAAGATGAGAAGCTAGATTTCCGACAACTAGGAAACAGGCAAGACCAAGCAAAACCGAAGCCCCTGTGTGGCTGAAAGTTGTCACAAAGATCTCATCCCTGACTAAGTGACTGCCTTATTTGCTGCTGTGTTTCTAGTGCCACACAGAATGTGTGTGGGGTGTGTGTGTGTGCTCAGTCACGTCCAACTCTTTGTGACCCCATGGACTGTAGCCCACCAGGCTTCTCTGTCCACGGAATTTTCCAGGCAAGAATACTGGAGTGACTTGCCATTTTCTTCCCCAGGGATTGAATTTGTGTCTCCTGCACTGGCAGGTGGGTTCTTTATCACTGTGCCACTGGGGAAGCCTGCCGCACAGAGTAGGTACTCAGTGAACGAGGCAGAATAAATGAACAAGTGAACTCATAAAAGACCCTCCTGAAGCTTGACAACTGAAAATAAGAGGGGCCCGATTAGAAGTAGCAGGACCTTTCCTCGATGAGTGAAGTGGAAGGTGATGCCCAGTAGGGGTGTGGGGACTAGTTTACTTAGAGATAAGTGCCATTCAAAAGCCACTCCCGGGGTCAACCCAGATAGACAGAAATATGTTAATTCTCCTTAGGCATTAAGGAAAATTAATGGAAATTTATGACAAGGAAAATGTATATAGTTGTTTGAATACTTGGTTTAAGAAGGCAGAGATGTCAAAAATTTGTGAAGATTTTTACCTACAGAACTGTTAAAATATAACTCATTTCCTGAAAATTATTGCATTTTGGAATTTTTATTCTTTTAGTTCAAAAATTTCCTCTAGTTTATTGCAAATTAAACTTTCTTTGCATAAATGTAGAAATCAGATCAGATCAGTCACTCAGTTGTGTCCGATTCTTTGCGACCCCAGGAATCGCAGCACGCCAGGCCTCCCTGTCCATCACCAACTCCTGGAATTCACTCAGACTCACGTCCATCGAGTCAGTGATGCCATCCAGCCATCTCATCCTCTGTCGTCCCCTTCTCCTCCTGCCCCAAATCCCTCCCAGCATCAGAGT
>NW_011494680.1:9746853-9747338 GCF_000754665.1 Bison bison bison
CCATCTCATCCTCTGTCGTCCCCTTCTCCTCCTGCCCCAAATCCCTCCCAGCATCAGAGTCTTTTCCAATGAGTCAACTCTTCGCATGAGGTGGCCAAAGTACTGGAGTTTCAGCTCTAGCATCATTCCTTCCAAAGAAATCCCAGGGCTGATCTCCTTCAGAATGGACTGGTTGGATCTCTTTGCAGTCCAAGGGACTCTCAAGAGTCTTCTTCAACACCACAGTTCATCAATTCTTTGGCGCTCAGCCTTCTTCACAGTCCAACTCTCACATCCATACATGACCACTGGAAAAACCATAGCCTTGACTAGATGAACCTTTGTTGGCAAAGTAATGTCTCTGCTTTTGAATATGCTATCTAGGTTGGTCATAACTTACCTTCCAAGGAGTAAGCATCTTTTAACTTCATGGCTGCAGTCACCGTCTGTAGTGATTTTGGACCCCAGAAAAATAAAGTCTGACACTGTTTCCACTGTTTCCCCAT
>NW_011494680.1:9748514-9748965 GCF_000754665.1 Bison bison bison
GTCATACCTGAATGGTCTAGTGGTTTTCCCTACTTTCTTCAGTTTAAGTCTGAAATTGGCAATAAGGAGTTCATGATCTGAGCCACGGTCAGCTCCTGGTCTTGTTTTTGCTGACTGTATAGAGCTTCTCCATCTTTGGCTGCAAAGAATATAATCAATCTGATTTTGGTGTTGACCATCTGGTGATGTCCATGTATAAAGTCTTCTCTTGTGTTGTTGGAAGAGGGTGTTTGTTATGACCAGTGCATTTTCTTGGCAAAACGCTATTAGTCTTTGCCCTGCTTCATTCCGTATTCCAAGGCCAAATTTGCCTGTTACTCCAGGTGTTTCTTGACTTCCTACTTTTGCATTCCAGTCCCCTATAATGAAAAGGACATCTTTTTTGGGTGTTAGTTCTAAAAGGTCTTGTAGGTCTTCACAGAACCATTCAACTTCAGCTTCTTCAGTGTTA
>NW_011494680.1:9749065-9753556 GCF_000754665.1 Bison bison bison
TTGGGGCATAGACTTGGATTACTGTGATATTGAATGGTTTGCCTTGGAAACGAACAGAGATCATTCTGTCGTTTTTGAGATTGCATCCAAGTACTGCATTTCAGACTCTTTTGTTGACCATGATGGCCACTCCATTCCTTCTGAGGGATTCCTGCCCACAGTAGTAGATATAATGGTCATCTGAGTTAAATTCACCCATTCCAGTCCATTTCAGTTCGCTGATTCCTAGAATGTCGACATTCACTCTTGCCATCTCTTGTTTGACCACTTGCAATTTGCCTTGATTCATGGACCTGACATTCCAGATTCCTATGCAATATTGCTCTTTACAGCATCGGACCTTGCTTCTATCACCAGTCACATCCACAGCTGGGTATTGTTTTTGCTTTGGCTCCATCCCTTCATTCTTTCTGGAGTTATTTCTCCACTGATCTCCAGTAGCATATTGGGCACCTACTGACCTGGGGAGTTCCTCTTTCAGTATCCTATCATTTTGCCTTTTATGTTCCAAATAATAGGATGTGCATGCGTGCTAAGTCTCTTCAGTCATGTCTGATACTTTTTGACCCTATGGACTTTCACTCGCTAGGCTCCTCTGCCCATGGGAGTCTCCATGTGAGAATACTGGAGTGGGTTGACATTCCCTCCTCCAGGGAGGCTTCCCCACTCAGGGATCAAACCCACAACTCTTATGTTTCCTGCATTGGCAGGTGGATTCTTTACCACTAATGCCACCTGGGAAGCCCCAAATAATAGGATAGATTTTATATATTGAATGCTCCCTTGTTGGTTAACAAATAAAGGTGAAAGTCACTCAGTCATGTCTGACTCCTTCTGACCCCACGGACTATACAGTCCATGGGATTCTCCAGGCCAGAATACTGGAGTGGATAGCCTTTCTCTTCTCCAAGGGATCTCCTTAACCCAGGTCTCCCATTGTGGGTAGATTCTTTACCAGCTGAGCCACAAGAGAAGCCCAAGAATACTGGGATGAGTAGCCTATCCCTTCACTAGTGGATCTTCCCGACCTAGGAATCAAACCGGGGTCTTCTGCATTGCAGGCAGATTCTTTACCAACTGAGCTATGAGGGAAATATATACTTGATATTTCTTTTTTTTTCTTTTTTTGGTTTTGCTGTTATCACTAGCTCTTGACCCATCAGAGATAAAGCTAGGTTACTATCCTGTGATTCAGCTCAATCAAGTACATTTCTGAACTCACAGAGTCACTTGGGAGTGTTTGCCGGGGCTGTCAGGTGAGGTGCACATTTGAATTAGTACATACATTTTTAACAGGGGTGGCTCATGTCATGTATGCAAACCCATCATAGTTAAGGTTAATTTATTGACTGAATTATAAAAATAAGTCTCTTCTTCAAACCAGCAATACAGAGTCTAATATGTACTTTTTTTTCCCTTATGGAGTAAGGAAGAAGAGGGCTTCCTAGCTGGCACTAGTGATAAAGAATCCGCCTGCCAGTGCAGGAGATGTGGGTTTGTTCCCTGGATTGGGAAGATTCCCTGGAGAAGGAAATGCAACCCACTCCAGTATTCTGGCCTGGAGAATCCCATGGGCAGAGGAGCCTGGCAGGCTACAGTCCACTGGGTCACAAGAGTCAGACATGACTGAGCACATGTGCGTGCTGTATGCTAAATCACTTCAGTCGTGTCTGACTCTTTGTGACCCCGTGGACTGTAGCCTGCCAGGGCTACATGGAATGGTTTGCCATGACCTTCTCCAGGGGATCTTCCTGACCCAGGGATTGAACCTGAGTCTCTTATGTCTCCTGCATTGGCAGACGGGTTCTTTACTGCTGGTGCCACTAGGAAACATCATAACACACAAAAAAGCTAAGAATTACAGGCATATTCAGATACAAACAAACATGATTAGTTGTGGACTTATTTTATTGAATAAACAGATTCAGTGCCTCCCTAAGGATCTTGATATGGTCATCCAGCTCCAGTAGGAATTAATAAGCACACAGAAAAGTGTTATTTTTCTTAACAGCTGTACTAAAAATTTTCTTTACATATAATATTTAAAAATTATCAGCCTAAAACTGCAATTTAAAAAGTCTATTTGTAGTTACTTTTTTTCTAAAAGTATCATCTACTCTATTTAAAAATTAAATTAAGGTTAATTTGCATTAATATGTTTTTATTAATACACTGTATTCTCTGAGTTCTCTGACACTGAAACGGCTGCAGTGTTGTTTTTTTTTTTTTTAAATCAAACTAAAAAGTGACAGGAAACTTGAGTATGTAATGTGAATGCCTAGGGAGGTTGTGAGAGTGTCAGCTATGTCCCAGTGAGCACTTCTGGAAGCCTCGGTCATTGCTGGAAGTCTGGAGTGCTCTGAGCATGAACAAGACTTCCGGTGGCTGCTCCTCATGACACTTATTACCACGTCTGGAGCTTTAGCTACTGTTGTTTCCTCTCGGTTTTGGTCTGAACTTCCCCTGATTTCTCTCGTTCTATAAATGAAGCCAGGGAAATGTCCATTCCAAGGTACTCAGCCATGGTCATCATCATGTTTGTAGATATTATTCTAGAGAAAAGCAGAGGGAAAAAATTCAGAATGCTTTAGAAGGAGTCAAAGAGACATCTTCAGGGAATTCCCTGGCGGCACAATGGTTAGGGCTCTGGGTTTCCACTGCAGGAGGCATGGGTTCCATCCCTGGAGGGGGAACTAAGATCCCGCATAACACGTAGTGCGGCCAAACAAATAAATAAATGAACAAAAGAGAAATATCTTTGTAAAGATTACTTGTGAATTCTCGTGGCTCGCACTGTGTGCTTGTCACTGCTGAGAGGGACGAATGTGGAAATGTTGCATCACGGGCACTGAATGCTGTCTACAGAGCTTTGAACAGTCCCAGTGCTCAGGCCACAAAGTGTGTGTTGGTTGTTCGGTTGTGTCCAACTCTTTTCGACCTCTTGGACTGGGGCTGAGGGCTCCTGTATCCATAGGATTCTCCAGCAAGAATACTGGGAGTGGGTTGCATACCCTTCTTCAGGGAATCTTCCTGACCTAGGGATCAAATCCGGGTCTCCTGCCTTGCAGGCAGATTCTTTACCATCTAAGCCACCATGGAAACCCCATTAGCGGTTTAATCCTGCAAAAATGACTAATGGTCTTTAAGCCTCAGTTACTTGAAGTGTGATAAACCACGCAAGGCTGTCATGCAGAGTCTGGCCCAGGTAGACACTTGATGAATCTTACACGTTGTTCTCTCTTCTCTTCAGAGAAGATAGTGGGCCTGGCCTAAATGCACTCACAAAAACTCTGGAACTTTAAGCGTGAAGTTACAGGTCCTCTTTCACCAGAGGAAGTGAGAAACTTGTCAAAAATCCTTAATATTTTTCTGGCAATGCACTCGGGTTTATTGGCCCTTTGTTTTCAAAATAGAATTTTGTGTCAGCTCAACTGATAGAATTCACCTCCCGTCATTGGGGTTCTATTTGTTTTTCTTGAAATTAATAACTTTTATTCTCTAAGAGGGCTTCCCAGGTGGCACTAGTGCTAAAGAATCCACCTGCCGACATAAGAGACGTGTGTTTGGTCCCTGGGTCAGGAAGATTCCCCTGGAGAAGGGAATGGCAACTCACCCCAGAGTTCTTACCTGGAAAATCCCATGGACAGAGGAGACTGGCAGGCTATAACTACGTGGTTATAAACAGTCAGACACGACTGGAGCAACTTAGCACTCTGTAAGAACCAACAGTTTCTGAATTTTCTCAGGGTCTGGAATAACCAAGCACAGCTAGAATTAGTCCAATAAGTTGCCCTGGCATTGTTTAGATATTATTCTTCCTTCAACCTTAAGAAAGATACAAGGTTGCTTTCTGGTAAAAGAGGTAGCAATGATGAGAGCAATTTGTTCACAAACAACCAAAATGATAGAGAAGTCATTATTCACTTACTGTTTCAGGAACAATGCAACATGCGAGAATCTGGGCATTATCAAGTACAACTGCTCCTCTAAAATAGCATTTAAAATACTTTGGGCAGCATACTCCTGAGTCAGCATGGGCAACAAAAGTGGATACCTGGAATAAAAAAAATCACAAAAAGTTATATTGTTAAAGTGGTATTTTTTTGCTGCCATCAGTCAGTTCAGTTCAGTTCAGTTGCTCAGTCATGTCCGACTCTTTGCAACCCCATGATTAGCAGCACGCCAGGCCTCCCCGTCCATCACCATCTCCTGGAGTTCACTCAGACTCACGTCCATCGAGTCGGTGATGCCATCCAGCCATCTCACCCTCTGTTGTCCCCTTCTCCTCCTGCCCCCAATCCCTCCCAGCATCATAGTCTTTTCCAATGAGTCAACTCTTTGCATGAGGTGGCCAAAGTACTGGAGTTTCAGCTTTAGCATCATTCCTTCCAAAGAACATCCAGGGCTGATCTCCTTTAGAATGGACTGGTTGGATCTCCTTTCAGTCCAAGGGACTCTCCAGAGTCTTCTCCAACACCACAGTTCAAAAGC
>NW_011494680.1:9753656-9754670 GCF_000754665.1 Bison bison bison
CTTTCTTCACAGTCCAACTCTCACATCCATACATGACCACAGGAAAAACCATAGCCTTGACTAGACGGACCTTTGTTGGCAAAGTAACGTCTCTGCTTTTCAATATGGTGAGCACTAATTATTAAATTTTAGATATCAAGTCATCAACATGTCTATAAATATGCAAATCATGTGTAAATATTAGAAAAAGCCTTGTGTTTTCTCTCGTGATCATATTGGGACCAGTGCTAACACGTTTCCAGCTTCCCCAGTGGCTCAGTGGCAAAGAATCCGCTGGCAATGCAGGAGCCCCAGGAGATGCATGTTCAATCCCTGGGTCGCAAAGATCACCTGGATAAGGAAATGGGTACTCATTCTAGTATTCTTCCCTGGGAGATGTAATGGATGGAGCAGCCTGGTGGGCTACAGTCTGTGGGGTCACAAGAGTCAGACATGACTTAGCGAGTAAACAAAAGCTAACGTATTTCATTTCCTGGAGTGAACTCCTGGCCTTTATTGATTTTCTCCTCTTTGATGGTCTAGATCTATGGAAGGAAGTGCTTTGAGATTTTTTTCCATATTTTTCTTTTCTGTCTTTCAGCCCAAACATCAGATAGCTGTATACTATTAAGAAGTGAAACTGCAAAATTATTTTACCCAAAGGAAAGCGCTCCTGAGCATGTATAATGTGGTTTTATTTTAGGCACATTATTGTTACTACAGTAAGCAAACTCAGATGTTTGCAAAATCAATTGGAGTTGAAATGGGATGAGCATGTAATGAAGCTCCCATTAGACATTATTTTGACATTTTATACTTTTATATTATGCTTCTGTGTTTCTTGAACCACACCTCTTCAAAAATTCTATTTTTGTGTGTGGGCTCAATCACTTAGTTGTGTCTAGCTCTTTGCAACTCCATTGGCTGTAGCCTGGCAGGCTCCTCTGTCCATGGGATTTTCCAGGCAAGAATACTGGAGTGGGTAGTCATTTATATGTAAATAGTGTTTTTCATTAAATTTGGGAGGTTTTCAGC
>NW_011494680.1:9754770-9765241 GCF_000754665.1 Bison bison bison
TTTAAACTTTATATAATTGTATTAGTTTTGCCAAATATCAAAATGAATCCGCCACAGGTATACATGTGCTCCCCATCCTGAACCCTCCTCCCTCCTCCCTCCTCCCTCCCCATACCATCCCTCTGCGTTGTCCCAGTGCTCTAGCCCCAAGCATCCAGTATCATGCATCGATCCTGGACTGGCATCTTGTTTCATACATGATATTTTACATGTTTCAATGCCATTCTCCCAAATCTTCCCACCCTCTCCCTCTCCCACAGAGTCCATAAGACTGTTCTATACATCAGTGTTTCTTTTGCTGTCTCGTACACAGGGTTATTGTTACCATCTTTCTAAATTCCATATATATGCATTAGTATACTGTATTGGTGTTTTTCCTTCTGGCTTACTTCACTCTGTATAATATTTAAATGGTTTTTTTGACCATTTCTCTTATTTCTTTGTTACTCTCCTTGTGTATATGTTGATGTGATTAAAGGTGTCCCAGCATTCTCTGAGGATCTGTTCCTTTTTTTCCATTTATGTTTTCTCTTCCTTCTGGTTGCATATTCTCTGTTCATTTGTCTTGAGGTTCACTTTTTTTTTTTTCTACCAGCCAAAATCTACTGTTGAGCTGCTCTAGTGTATCTTCCTTTTCATTTACTCTTCTTTTCCAATCCCAAAGTTACATTTGCTTAAAAAAATCTGTATTTATTTATTAATATTTGATGAAACATCTCCATTCTAAAAATATGGATTTCTTTAGCTCTTTGAATGGATTTAAAATAGCTTGCTTTGAAGTTTGTCTGCTAAGTCCAACACCTGGGTCCTTTTCAAAGCAATTTCCATTGCCTATGGGTTTTTCTCATGTATGGGTCACACTTTTCTGTGTATTTGCCTATCTTACTTTTTAATTAAAAACTGAACATTTTAGATGATATATGGTAGCAACTCTGGATAACTGTCCTCTGCAATTGTTTGCTTGTTTATTTCCTCAGTCACTTGGCTGAAACTAGTTCCATGAGGTCTAGCTCTCCTCCAAGGTGTGGCTTCTGATGTCATTCCTTGAAGGACTCCATCCAGGGAAACTGTGTTTTTAACCGGGCAATCTTTGACTGCCTCTTTCTCTTAAGCCTCTAGCTGGTCTGCCTCTATTTGTATCGTATCTGCCTCTTATGCTGTAGTTTGCTAGCTGGTGGTGCTATTTTTTTTTTGAAGATGCTCTGATTTATGGTTTTATCCAATGGCAGAGGGAGAAAGATGCCAGTCTTTGCTGCTGACTGTGACCTTGTCTGTCAGAACCTCTGTTATGAAGCAGGAGTTGGTGATGATAAAATGACTCTTTACCGGGTTTCTCACCCTACTTATCAAACAGAGTCTGGGGGAATGGTAGGAAGTAATGCTGCCACCCAGCTGCTGTTACTAGCCTGTATGGATCTTCCAGCACCCAGAACCTGGGGCTTGGGGTCTGCTCATTTTTACTGTTGGGTAAGTCTACCACACATAGGTTTTTTTGCCACATGACTGCTGCTCCAACAACAAAGAGCTGTGGAAGAGGAACTGGCTTTCTTCAACAATAGCCTCTCCCCAGGTCTTTCCTACCTTGGAGGTGGGGGAGCAAGCACTGTCTGACTGAGTCTATCCATTCATTATAGGCCTTCTACAGAAATCGGGATCTTTGAGTATTCACCTGTTGCCAAACTGCCCAGCGGAGTTCTCCTTCTCTGGGGACTGGTGTGTGTGTGCACCCTGCATGCTCGGTTGCTTTTTGTGACCCTACAGACTTTAGCCCACCAGGTTCCTTTGTCCATGGGATTCTCCAGGCAAGAATACTGGAGTGGGTTGCACTTCCTCCTCCAGAGGATCTTCCCTACCCAGCGATCGAACTCGAGTTTCTTGTGGCTCTTGCATTGGCAGGCGGGTTCTCTACCACCGAGCCACCTGGTAAGCCCCTCCAGAGACTGGGGGACATGGGAATTACCACTGGTTTGCCAAGCCCCTGAAACAGCTGTTCTGCAAGGCAGAGCTGTTGTGTGGAGGATGAGTGTAGTTCCTGGTTCCAATGCCAAGGCCTCTCAGAGTTCTTACTGAATTTCTGTAGGTTTTGTTAAATAAATACTTCTCAATGGATTGCATGCTCTTTGGTCAATCTCCAAATATTTTAAATGATTGTCTTTGCTAATGTTGACTTGCATGGTAGATGTTTCTTTGTGAGAGTTTTTCCCCTGCAGTACTGTCAACTCCATCACCTGTTTTGACACTTTAAATTTAATCTTACGATTTCCCTAGACTCTAAATAGCCTCATTGCTTTTTAGACAGGCTTTTTGTTGGCTGTCTCTCTTTCCTACAGATATAGCTGATCATAGCATTTGGTTCCTGTCAATCCCCTTTTTAGCAATTGTAATGACTACACTGGCCCTAGACCATGTCTATATTTCTCAGTATACTCTACTGATTGGCTCTTTTGTATAAAAGTCTTCGTATTTCACTTGTTTCTTCCTTGGTCTATTCTACCAAATATAAACGTATATCATCCTCCAATACTTCCCCACATATATTAGTCAGTCTTTCAAAATATTTTATCTTTTGGATGATTTTTACTTCACTATTCTTTTTAGAAAGGAAATTATCTTCTCAACACAACAATGCTAAAGATTTTAATAACTTCTCACTACCAAGTTTTCTGTTATATTGTAATATTCTGATTAGCAATTTAAGTTTATGTTTTCACTATACCATATGCTCATAACCATATTATTATCCTTAAATGGTGTAAACTCATTAATTTAATGCAGGTTGAAAGTTTTCTTTGACTAACTCAGGCATTCTACCGATGTCTTTTGTTTTACTTTTCATATTTCAAAACTTCAAAATGAAAGATGATAATTACCTATATGGAAGATTATCATAAGAGCGAAGATTACTGTAAGATTTCACTTACTTGGTTGAACAGCCCTCAAACATTCCAGTTTTGATAAAATATGGGCAAACAATGGTGGTGTTAATTTTGCTTTTTTGTAGTAGCCTTAATTCAAAGTGGAGAGACTCCGCAAAGCCATAAGCTGCAAACTTGCTGGCACAGTAATCTGAAACAGAGTGAGGAGCTGTTAGCAACAGACTTTGACAAGTTAATTCATGGAATTGTTTTGAAAATGGAAACTCCCTTCCCTTTCTTTGGCTTATTCTGGGGGCAAAGTGAAAGTGTCAGTCACTCAGTCATGTCCTAAGTGCGTGATTCTCCACGCAAGAATACTGGAGTGGGTTGCCATGCCCTCCTCCAGGGGATCTTTCTGACCCAGGTATCAAACCTGAGTCTCCTGCATTTGCAGGCAGATTCTTTACCATCTAAGCTACCAGGGAAAGCATCACTTAAAGTCATTTTCTGTGGCCACTCCACTTCTATAGCTCTATACAGCATACCAACAACAAAATGAAAATGATTTCAATTTCTCTTAACCCAAGAAGACTACAAAGCCAACTGGTTCTTTTTTTCTCTTTGTGTTATTTTTTATTAAGAAGAGAGTGATTTTATTATTTTAAAATATATGTATTTGGCTGCCTCAGGTTGCAGTTACATCATGCAGGATCTTTCCTTGTGGACTCTCTAATTGTGGTGCATGGGCTTAGTTGCTCCATGGCATGTGGGATGTTAGTTCCCTGACCAGGGATCCAACCCACATTGCCTGAATTGCAAGGCAGATTCTTAACCACTGCACCACCAGAGAAGTCCCACCACTGTTATTTTATATAGAAGAGGGGAGCAGCAATATGAATGGACCTAGAGATGGGCATACTAAGTGAAGTAAGCCAGACAAAGACTAATACCATACGATATCACTTATGTGTGGAATTCAAATTTGGGAAATGGGAAGGAATCCTGGCGTTACAAACAGAGCCAAATGTATTAGAGACTTCCCCTTGGTGCAGAAGAGTTTTCCATGCCTTAGAAGAGTCCTGACTTCTGGGTGCTGTGAGCTGGAGATACAAAGTCACGGGTGGAGCACTCACCTGACAGTCCGTTGATCCCAACGATTCCTGCAAAACTTGAAATGCAGACTAAGTGACCATGGTTAGCTTCAAGCATGGCAGGAAGGAAGGCTTTATAAGTCTGGAAGATATAAACACACTGTGTCAATATTCATTACTCATTTATTACTCTTTCTGCTCAAGTATGTGATTAACTTATAAGCTTACTTAATAAATATTTATTTAACACCTGATGTTTGCATGTTGGACTCTTTGCGGCCCCATGGACTGCAGCCTGCCAGGCTCCTCTGTCCATGGGATTTCCCAGGCAAAAATAGTGGAATGGGTTGCCATTTCCTTTCTCCAGGGAATCTTCCTGACCCAGGGATCCAACTGGCATCTCTTATGTTGCTAACATTTTTCTGTTTCCAGTTGAAAATAATGTTTTCCTCACAGGGAAAAGGTGACTGGATATTTCAAGGGTCTGTTTGTATTTCTAGCCCTATGTGTCAGCGGAGGGCTTTTTAAAGACATTCTAGAAGATAAATTTATATTATAAAGACATTATTTGTTCTGGATGTACAGATTCCCAGCATTAAAGGGAAGAGAAAGGAATGCAAGTATGTGTTGAGGAAGCATTTAGTCATCAAAAACATATCAATGAAACTTTGGGAATATAATTTAAACCAGAGACATACATACGAATCCAGGTTTACATATATGTACAATCAAGGTAACTCTGAAATAATGACATGTGTTTGATAAATAGGTATATCTATTTTCCCTGATTTGATCACATGTGGGGTGTAATACAAACAAGTGTCAGATTTGCTTGTCTTTGTTTTATTGTATTTGTTGTAAGATTCCATTTTTCTTATGCAAAAGTTCAATGACTGAATTTCCTAAATGTTTTCCCCCTGGTTATAGATTAAATCAGTTATCACTATTTCCATAAAATAGCTCAGTTTATGAAGATGGCAAATATGTGTTCAGTTGAATTGCAACAAATGATGACTTTATTGTTAAAAAAAAAAAAGAACTAGTATTTTTGAACTTTGGACAGGTTTCCAATTACTTGGACTTTGTTTCTCTACCTGCATTGCCTTTTGCAATTTTAAAAAATTACCTTTTGGACAATCTTTTAATATCAACAGTAACTGTGTTACTCTGTAGTGTCAACTTAAAAGACTTCAATACTTTAGAAGAATATTCAGTTGGGTCAATTTACAAGAAATATTTGGCTCCCCATAAAATTTTAAAAGAAGTTCAAAGTCATAAGCAAAAGCATGGAGGCACCTAGCAGACTGTGGTGTGGACAAGGAATGCTGCCTGCCACCCTTGGACATCAAGGAGATCAAGCCAGTCAATCTGAAAGGAAATCAAACCTAAATATTCATTGAAAGGATTGATGTTGCAGCTGAAGCTCCAACACTTTGACCACCTGATGCAAAGAATGGACTCATTGGAAAAGACTTCATTGCTGGGAAAGATTGAAGGCAGGAGGAGGAGGAGGGGATGACAGAGGATGAGATGGTTGGATGGCGTCACCAACTCAGTGGACATGAGTTTGAGCAAGCTGTGGGAGATGGTGAGGTACAGGAAAGCCTGGCATGCTGCAGTCCATGGGATCGCAGAGAGTCAGACATGACTCAGCAATTGAACAATAATACCAGTAAACAAAGGATGTTTTGGCCATCAAGCCCATAACCACCTCTGCCTCCAACTCTGGATAGGCCAAGAGTTCTGCTTAGTCTATCAATGGGAACTCACAAATGGTCTATCAACAGATAAATGGTTGACTAATTGTTTATAGAATTCGGGCTTCCCTTGTGGCTCAGCTGGTAAACAAGCTGCCTGCAATGCGGGAGATCTGGGTTTGATCCTTGGGTTGGGAAGATCCAGTGGAGAAGGGAAAGGCTACCAACTCCAGTATTCTGGCCTGGAGAGGCCAGAATTCACATGGACTATAGTCCATGGGGTCACAAAGAGTTGGACACGACTGAGTGACTCTCACTTATAGAGCTACATGAAATTCTCATATTCACCAACAAAACAAAATGAAAAAGAAAGAAGACTTACCCAGAAGTGAGACATGACGTTGACAAGAAATGATCTTTCCACCATGTGGTCTGGAGTTTTGAGGAACTCTCTTCCTGTCACGACCCCTGCATTGTTAATGAGGATGGTCACATTGCCCACTTCCTTCTTAACCTGTGCAGAAGTGAGGCAAATAATTCATTTACGTTAGGTTACTTATTTTTCCATGCCATTATTATTATTATTATTATTTTTTACTTTATTCAGGTAGTTTCTTTAAACATAGCTATTTTCTCTCTCTCATAGAAATTCAGCAAGTTTAAAGTAGCTTTATGATTGATTGTGTAAAAAAACACATTGATTTGCCAGTTTTGCTTATCTTTGTGTGTGTGCAGAGAGGACTGGGTGTTGCAGTGTGTTTTCTCTGCCTCTATTTTTGTCATGTTACCGTCCCTTTTTGCCAGAGGTGAATGCCAGGGGTACTGCAGAGTCCTGTCTCTATTTCCCTGTGTGGCTCTCAATGTCTCCCTTTGGATGGTGCTTGTGTCTTTCTTCAACCAGGTGTGTGTGGCAGTTACTTCTGTAGGTGCCCTCTTCCTGACTCCTCTGTGACAGGGTGCAGGAGCTCATCCCATCCCTGTAGGGCATGGCCAGTCCTGAGCACAAAGACACCCCAAACACAGGTATGTTGGATCCCACCTGTGGGATCACAGGTGTCTGTGGGCCTGTGACCTCTGTCAAAAAGACCTCCCCAGGTCTGATAATTGTCTATGCCCAATTACTTCCCTGAGTTTCCAGCTGTGTTACCACTGCTGCATCCTGAGGGTCTTCCTTCACCCTTCCTTCTGAATTGCTTACCTCATCTGCATACAGAACCTACTACCACCAGCCCTGCTCGGAGGAAGCTAGGCTCCAGGAAACACTGCAGTGACCTTGATAAAGCTGGTTTGGGGTAAAATATGATGTAAAGCATGATGTATGTTCAAACGACGATTTGAAGATGTTTTTGCCCTGAACTGTATCTTTGGTGCTGTCATGACAATCTGTTCTTTTTTCCAAACAGGAAGTTCGGAAAAAACTTGACTTGGTTGTCCTGGTCCCACCTACTGCTCTGTGTGGAGGCTTCCAGATCACATGGTGGGAGATATTAGGGAAAAACTGCTCCTGATGTCATCAAGTTGAACAGGCTCTGAAAGGAAGAATTACTGTTGCTGCACCGATGTTGTGCAGAGGGATTAGGCCCTTCTGCTTTGGAGAGGGGCAGTACAGGGACAAACACCCAAGAGATGTGAGCTTTTGGCTTGATGAGGGAGCCAGTGTGAGCAAGTGCTTGATCTTAGACCAACTTGGGGAGGAACTTGGGTCTCTGGAGGATGGGAAATCTTTGGTGTAAGGCATTCTTAAATATTTAAGAAAAATTCTTTGCAGCCAAAGATGGAGAAGCTCTATACAGTCAGCAAAAACAAGACCAGGAGCTGACCGTGGCTCAGATCATGAACTCCTTATTGCCAATTTCAGACTTAAATTGAAGAAAGTAGGGAAAACCACTAGACCATTCAGGTATGACCTAAATCAAATCCCTTATGATTATACAGTGGAACTGAGGAATAGATTTAAGGGACTAGATCTGATAGATAGAGTGCCTGATGAACTATGGAATGAGGTTCGTGACATTGTACAGGAGACAGGGATCAAGACCATTCCCATAGAAAAGAAATGCAAAAAAGCAAAATGGCTGTCTGGGGAGGCCTTACAAATAGCTGTGAAAAGAAGAGAAGTGAAAAGCAAAGGAGAAAAGGAAAGATATAAGCATCTGAATGCAGAGTTCCAAAGAATAGCAAGAAGAGATAAGAGAGCTTTCCTCAGCGATCAATGCAAAGAAATAGAGGAAAACAACAGAATGGGAAAACTAGAGATCTCTTCAAGAAAATTAGAGATACCAAGGGAACATTTCATGCAAAGATGGGCTCGATAAAGGAGAGAAGTGGTATGGACCTAACAGAAGCAGAAGGTATTAAGAAGAGATGGCAAGAATACACAGAAGAACTGTACAAAAAAGATCTTCATGACCAAGATAATCACGATGGTGTGATCACTGACCTAGAGCCAGACATCCTGGAATGTGAAGTCAAGTGTGCCTTAGGAAGCTATGAACAAAGCTAGTGGAGGTGATGGAATTCCAGTTGAGCTATTTCAAATCCTGAAAGATGATGCCGTGAAAGTGCTGTACTGAATATGCCAGCAAATTTGGAAAACTCAGCAGTGGCCACAGGACTGGAAAAGGTCAGTTTTCATTCCAATCTCAAAGAAAGGCAATGCCAAAGAATGCTCAAACTAGCGCACAATTGCACTCATCTCACAGGCTGGGAAAGAAATGCTCAAAATTCTCCAAGCCAGGCTTCAGCAATATGTGAACTGTGAACTTCCTGATGTTCAAGCTGGTTTTAGAAAAGGCAGAGGAACCAGAGATCAAATTGTCAACATCTGCTGGATCATGGAAAAAGCAACAGAGTTCCAGAAAAACTTCTATTTCTGCTTTATTGACTATGCCAAAGCCTTTGACTGTGTGGATCACAATAAACTGTGGAAAATTCTGAAAGAGATGGGAATACCAGACCACCTGATCTGCCTCTTGAGAAATTTGTATGCAGGTCAGGAAGCAACAGTTAGAAGTGGACATGGAGGGGTACTCTTTCTACCCCCTTCTGATGCCTATGTCAGAAGCTTTCTCTATCTCCTTTATACTTTAATAAAACTTTATTACACAAAAGCTCCGAGCGATCAAGCCTCGTCTCTGGCCCCGGATTGAATTCTTCTCCTCCGGGGGTCAAGAATCCCGGTGTATTCGTGTGATTCAACAACAACCTTTCATCTTGGGGGCTCGTCCGGGATCCTTCAGGACAAGGTAAGGAAGCTTGGAGCTTTAGTTCTTTGTTCTCTTAGCGAACACGTTTTCTGCCGTGCTTTACTAACTCTACCGTGTGCTTGTGTGAATGAATGGCATGCCCTGCGTGAAGCAAGTAAGGGGCCCTGCTCTGCGGTTCCATGGTGATCTCATACAGCTTATGGCAGAAACCTGTCGGGGCGTTATACTGACCTGCCAATGCCAAGAGGCACCCCATGTCTCCTTCGGGAACCGACCAGAAATGGGCGAAGCGTGTGGACCGAACTCTCCTTTCTCGGTCAAACTTTTCGGTCTCTTTGACCATTTCATAACCCCTTGGGAATTAGAAGTACTAACCTAATCTATCGGATCATAGACTTTCAAGGGACTTGTGATCTATACTGTTATTGTGTACTGTGGCTTAGGTCCCAAACTTGGATTGGTAGTCAAGAAAGTGTCTAGCCTCGCTAGGAATCGAAAGTTCATAAGCTAGATGGAGCTCTAGCTCCCAGAACATCTCTGAGGTTAAAGGTTACTCAGATTGGGACTGCGATGGGTTTTTTTCTTTGGTAACGCCAGCTCTTAGTAGATCAGAGGAGGCTGTTATACTGGTGTGGTGATGCTTGGAAAGAACATCTCAGTTTTATGTTCGTGTCGGTCTTATTGTGGTCAGGAAATACTCAGGGTCGTGCACAGGCACTCAGGTGATGAATGTTTCCCCTAGTAGTCTTAGCTTGGGAGGCATTTCGGAAGGTTACTCTGATTCACCCCAGGTGACATCAGAGGCAAGCAAGGTTAAGGGTGAAGAGCTGGACATCAAGTAGGGATGCTATCAAGTCTACCCCTGGTACATCCCCACCCCATCTCGGTGGTAGAACCGGGAGGGACGAGTACGGCGCCTGCGTCGGTAAGGGACAGACTAAGTCCCACCAGGAAGGAAAAGCTTTTGGTGTAACGTCTGTCTACACCCCCATCTAGAGCAGGGAGGGACACCTCCAGTAGAAAAATGGCCTTGGTCGCTTTTTTTCTCTCTTACAGATGGGAGCTAACAATTCCAGCCTCACTCCTTTGAACTGTATCCTGAAAAGCTGGGATAGATTTGATCCCCAGGGCTTAAAGAAGACACACCTGGTCTTCCTATGTGATACTGCATGGCCACGGTATCCATTGGAGGACGGCGAACGGTGGCCAGTTGGAGGGTCTCTTAAGTATAATACTGTTCTACAATTAGACCGGTTCTGTAAGGAACAAGGGAAATGGGTAGAAGTAGCATATGTGTTGCCCTTTTTCTCTCTGCGAAATATGCCAGACTTATGTCCTAAGGGTATAGATTTGGGCGTGAAATCTTCAGCTCCCTCCTGTCCTCTTACTTTGCCCCCGTACCGGGGACTCCAAACTGGGATTCAAACTGCCCACATGGAGGTCCAAACAACTCCTGTCTCAGTACGACCTCAGACTACTCTGGTTTCAGTAGAAACTCAGACCATCGAAGTAAGAGATGAGATGGAGGACAGGAGACAAAGAGAAGAGGAAAAACAGGTTTCTCCAATCTATCCCTGGGATCATATGCACAGAGCAGCCAGAGAGACTGAGGAACAGCCACA
>NW_011494680.1:9765434-9765787 GCF_000754665.1 Bison bison bison
AATAAGCCTTTCTCTTATTAAGAAATACAAAGAATCAAGGAGGATCTGGGAGACTATTTAGAGGATCCAGAAAAATATATTAGAGCCTTTAAAGGTGTTACTCTGCTTTAAGACCTCACTTGGAAGGATGTGATGTATATCTTGGGACAAACGCTGACTCCTGAGTCAAAGACTCGAGTTTTGGGAAAAGCGGTTGCTTATGGAGATGAATGGCTTGGTAATGAATCAGTAGAGAAGAGGGAGAACAAGATAGCGGCCCTCCCCACTGGGAATCAGGAGGTCCCAACTATAGAACCAGACTGGGACTACAACACAGCTAAAGGAAGATGGGATCAGAGTCATTTGTAGATGTA
>NW_011494680.1:9765887-9766209 GCF_000754665.1 Bison bison bison
AGCTATTAAAACAGGCGTATGGACCAAATCAGTCTTTAGATACTCTGTTACAACTGGCTCAGACAGTCTATTATGGTAGGGAATATGAGGAAAAGAAAGAAAGGCAAAAAAAGACAAAGGAAAAGGCGGAAGCCTTCGCCATGGCTATGAAAAACGTTCTTAAACAGCCTGAGAAAAATGCCCAGAGGGGCCCAGGTGAAAAGTGATGGGCTTGCTACTACTGTGGAAAGGAGGGGCACCTCAAGCGGGATTGCCCTCAGGCATCTAAGCCGCCCCCGGCTCCATGTCCGGTCTGCAAAGGACCACACTGGAAGAGAGACTG
>NW_011494680.1:9767561-9767692 GCF_000754665.1 Bison bison bison
TTCTCTATCTCCTTTATACTTTAATAAAACTTTATTACACACACACACACACACAAAAGAAGTGGACATGGAACAACAGACTGATTCCAAATAGGAAAAGGAGTACATCAAGGCTGTATATTGTCACCCTG
>NW_011494680.1:9768069-9769259 GCF_000754665.1 Bison bison bison
CTTCCTGAGAAGGAAAATGAAACACCTGATCACGATTGTTCTCAATTCCTAACTTTAAACTATGCAGCTTGGGAGGATGTAAAGGATACCCCATTAGACAATCCTGACATGGAAATATTTACAGATGGCAGTTCTTTTGTTCAGGATGGAAACCGTAAAGCAGGTTACGCCGTGGTGACTGCTGAACAGGTTTTGGAAGCAAAATCTCTCCCCCCAGGGAACCAGTGCTCAGTTAGCGGAGCTTGTGCCCCTGACCTCTCTAGAATTAAGCAAAGGGCAGCAGATGGGCCTGATAATCTATGTGAGTCTACTTCTGCTGACTCCAAATATCCTGAGTCTGCCGTTGGATCCTCAAGACAATGTCCTCCTGTCCTGGGCTCACTCCTATGCTGCATTCCACAATCGGTCTAACTGCTGGGTCTGCAGAGAGCTCCCCTCTTTGTCAGTGGAAGGCTTTCTGTGGTGGACATCCCCACTTCAAGAAAAAGACTTTCTCCAAGTCTGTGAATACCTTCGACAACAATCACATGCGATGCCTCTTCTTCATCTGATGACATCTACCAACCCTAAAATGGACTGGTGCAACTTTGTACTCTAACTATGGACATAATGTGACTTATAATTTTGATTCCTCAATTGCCTTACTTTGGGAGACATTAACTAGTTCCCCATGGTGGACAACTATCTTAATTACAATAATTCTGGTTGTTTTGTTTTTGCTGTTTGCTCCCTGCATCTGTAATTGTATAACTGGATTTGTTTCTAGCCACATGAAAGCTTTTAAGTTACAAATGGTTGCTCAAACTCCTGCTACTGCTATAGCTTCCTCCAGCTACTATTTGGGGCCCCTGGATCAGATATCCTCAATATGAGGATTAGGAGAATATGTTGCCTCACCAATTTAGGGACAACGCCCCTTGTCAGCTAGGAAGTAGTTATGGAACGAGAACGACGCCCCTTTTCCCTAGGCAACATAATTCTCCTAAAAGAAAAGGGGGGAATGAGAGAGTCAGTTCCTAGGCAGGTTGATAGGAAATCTAGGGGTCCCCAAGGAGAGAGGGGTCTGGAATTCTCAAGGAGGAAGAAAGGACAAACTTTTTTTCTTTCTCCACATTCCTTAGGATTATATACCAATAATGTATCCTGCCTAAGGACAGTCTTTGGATTCAACCTTCTGTTATCTTAAAATG
>NW_011494680.1:9769837-9774930 GCF_000754665.1 Bison bison bison
GCCATGAAATTAAAAGACACTTACTCCTTGGAAGGAAGGTTATGACCAACCTAGATAGCATATTCAAAAGCAGAGACATTACTTTGCCAACAAAGGTTCATCTAGTCAAGGCTATGGTTTTTCCAGTTCTCATGTATGGATGTGAGAGTTGGACTGTGAAGAAGGCTGAGCGCCAAAGAATTGATGCTTTTGAACTGTGGTGTGGAGAAGACTCTTGAGAGTCCCTTGGACTGCAAGGAGATCCAACCAGTCCATTCTGAAGGAGATCAGCCCTGGGATTTCTTTGGAAGGAATGATGCTAAAGCTGAAACTCCAGTACTTTGGCCACCTCATGCAAAGAGTTGACTCATTGGAAAAGACCTTGATGATGGGAGGGATTGGGGGCAGGAGGAGAAGGGGACAACAGAGGATGAGATGGCTGGATGGCATCACTGACTCGGACGTGAGTCTGGGTGAACTCTGGGAGTTGGTGATGGACAGGGAGGCCTGGCGTGCTGTGATTCATGGGGTCGCAAAGAGTCGGACATGAATGAGTGACTGAACTGAACTGAACTGAATGGTCCCCATCATCCTGTCCAAGAAGATCCCTCAGTCTTAGGGACCCAGAGCTAAGAGGAACTTCATCTAGGTAATAGGATTTAATTTTCACTGCGAGTTTAGGAAAGCATTCCAATCTCAGTTTATAGATCAGGAAACAGAGGTTCTCAGAAGTTAATATTTTGCCAAAGGACAGCTTTTGGCTTTTGAGAAGAATCACAGTGGTTCTCACTCAGTTTTCGACACACATACAAGAAAGTAAAAGCTCTCTTTTACTTAGATTTACTTCTCTGTGGTCAAAATGATTACTTCTGTAACTAACAAATCTCACGTATGTGAACATGCACACAGACACACTAACAAATATAAATAAGTAATTGGACCTGGACATTTGGGAATAAAGCATGACGCTGGTTATTCTAACAAAAAATTCATTTGTGTACTGAGTCTCTGTGGTGGAGATGAGAAAGTTACCTTAGTCAAATTTTGGGAAATTACTGAGCCCTTTATTTAAAAAATTTTTTTAATATTATCATTGGTTTTTTTTGGCTATGCCCCATGGCATATGGGATCTTGGCTCCCTGACCAGGGATCAAACCCAAGGCCCCTACAGTAGAAGCCTGGAATCTTAACCTCTGACCTCTAGGAAAGTCCCATTACTGAGCCCTTTAGAATGCTGTTATTGAAGTTTCCTATGAATTTCAGGGGTCTGGATAATGTCCATGGCTTGTTGACATTCTGGTAGATAAAGTCTAACATTAGTATTAATATTTGGGTTTCTTGGGAGTTGATAAGTAATTAAAATTATACAGAACAGTCAATAAAATGGTTGACTTAGAAGAATTCTGTTTACAGGACTGTGAGAAAAGAAAAGTCCAAGATACATTCAAATGGTGAAAAGACAATATTTGATTAAAGTTTTTGGCCTCGTTTTCTACTATACAGCAAGGAAATTTTAAACAAGAGGGAAAGATTCATTGGGGGTGATGGAAATTACAGTGCTTTTGATAGAAGGAAGAGGACCGTGAGGGAGTCTTTATTGCTGACACATTGGTGGGTCACTGCTGGGGATGTGGCAGGGGTCTTGATTCCAGGCAGATGGAACCTGGTTCTACTCTGTCACTAATTTGCTCTATGCCTTGGCTTCCTGTCATCAGTAGAGGAGACAATGTAATTGTGCCCACTTTACTATAAAGATTATATATGAATCCAGAGCCTGTTATACAGAGTGAAGTAAGTCAGAAAGACAAATACTGTATATTAATGCATATATATGGAATTTAAAAAGATGGTACTGGCAATCCTATACTCAGGGCAGCAAAGGAGACACAGATGTAAAGAACAGACTTTTGGACTCAGCAGGAGAAGATGAGGGTGGGATTATTTGAGATAATAGCACTGAAACATATACATTACCATATAGAAAGTAGATGACCAGTGTGAGTTCGATGGATGAAGCAGGGCACCCAAAGCTGGTGCTCTGGGACAACCCAAGAGGGATGGGGTCGGGAGGGAGTGGGGAATGAGGTTTAGGATGGAGGGGACACGTGTATACCTGTGGCTGATTCATGCTGATGTATGGCAAAAATCATCACAATATTGTAAAGTAATTATCCAATCAAAATAAATTAATTGAAAAACAAAAGATTATATATGATGATGCTGCAAATTTCAGAGTCCTGATCTGTGATTTAGTGGTGGTCCTGGGACTGCCACTCCCCCACAGGCTCCTTCCCTGAGCTAGCCCCAAAGACCTCCATCTATGAACCTTTCTTGCCACATTGCTTTGGCAAAATAAGACCTGATTTTGAGCCCGCTTGTTCTGTTCTACAATATCCCTGGGATCTATATATAATTACACAATAAATACCTATTACAATTAAAGCATTTATCAGTACTTAGTGACTGGCATGCTGCAGTCCATGGGGTAGCAAAGAGTCAGACATGACTTAGAGACTGAACAACAAGTGTGAAGTTAGAACGAATATCCATAAGTTAAATCTAAGAGGAAATGTAGTCTAGAAATATGCTTCTTCCCCATCCTCCCGACTTTCTACCCTCAGAACTAGGTGACAGTGGGTGTACACTGGAATCATACAATACAGAGACCTAATACTGTGTCCCCTTGAAGATCATCTGGTCCAGTCTTTTCATTTTACTGATAAAGGAACAAGGACCTGGAGAGGACAGGTAGCTAGGCAGGGCTAGTTCTAGTTTCTACAGACTTCTGGTGGCAATGAGTCACCAGAAAAGCAGCTGGCAACAACTCAAAAGGCTCATCAAATTTACAGTTGCATTGTTTTCTTGTTTCCTTTTCTGGAGGCCACAAATTCAGGTTCTTTTTTTTTTTTGGCTTCAGTCCCCGACTAGGGATTGAACCCACGACCCCTGCACTAGAAGTGGAGTCCTAACCACTGGACTGCCAGGGAAGTCTCCACAAAGTCAGATTTCTGACATGCAGACTCAAGCAAGAGGCATAGGAAAAGAAGTATATGACAAAATTTCTCCTCTTCTTTTTGCACAAGCACATATTAGATGCAGTACTTTTCTTGGGCAAAGAACTAAGAACACCAGTCAGCTTACCTGATCAGCAACTCTGTAGACATCTTGTCTATTACTACAGTCACATGTATAGGCAAATACTTTTGCATCCCTCTCTTCTTTGATCATTCTACATGTTTCCATGTTGCCTTCTTCGTTAATGTCCCATAGAACTAAAATGGCTCCAAGACTGGCAAATTTGATAGCTAATAACCTCCCAAGTCCACTTGCAGCTCCTGTTATAAGGACAATCTCTCCCGTAACATCCTTTTTCTTCTTGGGAATTATCTTGTAATATAAAGATTCTAAAAAATAATATAGAAATTTCCCCAAAAATATGGAGGTGTCGAGAAGCACATTCATATTGATTCACTGAAGAAAGTAACGTCCTAATTAGGAAAAAAGGTAACTGATAAATTCATGACATTATCACAATTGCAACACATATAAAACACTTAGTCCAAGGGAATTTACCTTTGAGACATCAGTTCTTCAAAATACATATTTTGGCAACAACTGCTACCATCGTTGAATATTTGAATTATATAAGTAATGAGCATGAAAACATTTTATGTTGACAAGAATCTTTCCAACTTGCAGGGTACTTCCTTACAGGTAATCTAATTTGATTTACAGGTAGATCTCAATTTACTAGGAGAGCTTCATAGTGAAAGACATACATTGCATGACTCCTAAACCAAGATTCTGGACTCTCACATGGTCGTTTTTCTGTTATATGAACTCAATTCATGATCTTATATCTAATAGAAATTAATATAGAAGTAATATTTCTTGCAATATAAATCTTTTTATATTTTCACATGCACGTGTGGGTGCCAAGTCTGTTCAGTCATGTCCAACTCTTTGGCCTATGGACTGTAGCCCGCCAGGCTCCCCTGTCCATGGGATTCTCCAAGTAAGAATACTGGAGTGGGCTGCCATGCCCCCTTGAAGGGATCTTCCTGACCCAGGGATTGAACCCATGTTTCAGTCTTCTTTATTGGCAGTCGGGTTCTTTACCACTGGCACCACTTGGGAAGCTCTATATTTTCACATAATCCTTATAATATCCCTCTGACAGAGTCAAACCAGGTACAGTTACTGCTGGTTTATAGTGAGGGGGTCTGAGACAAAAAAGATTGAGTAGACTTGTTCAAGGGCTTCCCAGGTGGAGCTAAAGGTGAAGAACCTGCCTGCCAGTGCAGGAGACCTAAGAGA
Organism: Bison bison bison; assembly: GCF_000754665.1. NCBI lineage: Eukaryota > Metazoa > Chordata > Mammalia > Artiodactyla > Bovidae > Bison > Bison bison. Next base: position 9,774,134 of record NW_011494680.1, read on the forward strand.
CACAGGTTCAATTCCTGGGTCAGGAAGATCCCCTGGAGGAGGGCATGGCAACCCACTCCAGTATTCTTTCCTGGAGAATCCCCACAGACAGAGGAGCTTGGCAAACTACAGTTCATGAGGTTGCAAAGAGTCAGACATGACTGAAGCTACTTAGCACACATGCACCCAGACTTATTGAATGTCATATAGCCAGCTAATAAAATAGGAAATGTCAAGATTGAGGACAGAGGTCTCTTGAATGAAGTCTAGACTTTTAACACTCGAATGGGCTTTTTCTGGAGCTAATGTGCCCTTTTCCCAGACCTGTCTTTTAAAAAAATAAAATAATGGAGCGTTTTTTTTCTTTTTGATGATGTGTCCTTGATTTTTGATAATCATTTTCTGTTATATTTGAACATTCTTACACAATTATTTCATGTAGAAGTTTAACGTGGTCATCCTTAAAACCCACATTAAAACAGACCACAGCTCCTACACTGTTGGTGGAAATATAAGTTGGTTCAGTCACTATGGAAAACAGACTGGAAGTTCCTCAGAAAGCTAAACAGAATTATCATGTGATCCAGCAATCCCACTCCTCAGCATATTCCCAGACAAAACTATAATTCATAAAGATACATGCAACCCTATATTCATAGCAGCAGTATTCACAATAGCTAATAAATAGAAACATCAATAACCTCAGATATGCAGATGACATCACCCTTAGGGCAGAAAGTGAAGAGGAACTAAAAACCTCTTGATGAAAGTGAAAGAGGAGAGTGAAAAAGTTGGCTTAAAGCTCAACATTCAGAAAA
>NW_011494680.1:9775030-9789256 GCF_000754665.1 Bison bison bison
CAGATTTTATTTTTTGGGCTCCAAAATCACTGCAGATGCTGATTGCAGCCATGAAATTAAAAGATGCTTACTCCTTGGAAGGAAAGTTATGACCAACCTAGATAGCATATTCAAAAGCAGAGACATTACTTTGCCAACAAAGGTACGTCTAGTCAAGGCTATGGTTTTTCCTGTGGTCATGTATGGATGTGAGAGTTGGACTGTGAAGAAAGCTGAGCACCGAAGAATTGATATTTTTGAACTGTGGTGGAGGAGACAGACTCTTGAGAGTCCCTTGGACTACAAGGAGATCCAACCAGTCCATTCTGAAGGAGATCAGCCCTGGGTGTTCTTTGGAAGAACTGATGCTAAAGCTGAAACTCCAATACTTTGGCCACCTCATGTGAAGAGTTGACTCATTGGAAAAGACTCTGATGCTGGGAGGGATTGGGGGCAGGAGGAGAAGGGGACGACAGAGGATGAGATGGCTGGATGGCATCACCAACTCGATGGACATAAGTTTGAGTGAACTCTGGGAGTTGGTGATGGACAGGGAGGCCTGGTGCGTGCTGTGATTCATGGGGTTGCAAAGAGTCAGACACAACTGAGTGACTGAACTGAACTGAACTGAAGTAAATAGAAACAACCTAAATGTGTGTTGACAGATGAATGGATGAAGAAAATGTGGTACGTATATACAATGGAATACTGCTACTGCTAAGTCACTTCAGTCGTGTCCGACTCTGTGCGACCCCATAGACAGCAGCCCACCAGGCTCTGCCGTCCCTGGGATTCTCCAGGCAAGAACACTGGAGTGGGTTGCCATTTCCTTCTCCAACGCATGAAAGTGAAAAGTGAAAGTGAAGTCGCTCAGTCGCGTCCGACCCTCAGCGACCCCATGGACTGCAGCCTACCAGGCTCCTCTGTCCATGGGATTTTCCAGGCAAGAGTACTGGAGTGGGGTGCCATTGCCTTCTCCTGAGAAAAGATAGAAAAGAGCATTACTGCCAGAACACTGTTATAAATATTTGTGTATGTTTTCCAATGGGACCAAAAAAATCCCCAGGAAAGCGTCAGGGCCTTTGTTGAATTCAATGAGTATGTTGAATTGAAGGGTAATTGCTTTATGATGTTGTGTTGGTTTCTGTCATACACACGTGAATCAACCGTAAGTATGCATATGTCCCCTCCCTCTTGAACCTCCCTCCCACCCTCTACCCCATCCCATCCCTCTAGGTTGTCACAAAGCATTGGGTTGAGCTCCCTGAACCAAACAGCAAATTCCCACTGGCTATCTACTTTACATATGGTGACATATATGTTTCAATGCTCCTCTCTCAGTTTCTCTCACCCTCTCCTTCCCCTGCTGTGTCCCCAAGTCTGTTCTTGTTTGCATCTCTATTCCTACCCTGCAAATAGGTTCATCATTTTTCTAGATTCCATACACATGCGTTATTCTATGATATCTGTTTTCCTCTTTCTGACTCACTTCACTCTATATCACAGGCTCTAGGCATTGAGTTTTAAAGATGCTAAGTTATGATCCCTGGACCTGAGAAGCAGGGAGTCCAGTTCTGGGCGATAACAAAGAAACACAGGGTTGCAGAGTGAAATTGCTGCAGATAAAGCTTGGTCCCAGGGTTGGGGACAGGGAATGTGGTTTTCAGTAGAAGATAAGAAAATGGGCAGAAGCTTTGGCATTTGAGTTCTGCTGCTGCTAAGTCGCTTCAGTCGTGTCCGACTCTGTGCGACCCCAGAGATAGCAGCCTACCAGGCTGTTCTGTCCCTGGGATTCTTCAGGCAAGAACGTTGGAGTGGGTTGCCATTTCCTTCTCCAATGCATGAGAGTGAAAAGTGAAAGTGAAGTCGCTCAGTCGTGTCCGACTCTTCGGGATCCCATGGACTGCAGCCCACCAGGCTCCTCCGTCCATGGGATTTTCCATGCAAGAGTACTGGAGTGGGGTGCCATTGCTCAAGTGCAAATTTGAAGTCTGCCTTTCAGACAGAGGAAGAGAAAGGGCATTCTAGGTCTTTCCTGTTAACAATTTGGATTTATTAAGAATACTAATTATATCCCAAAAGGTATCATCCTTGGAAAAATTTAGAGACTTCTACTTACCTTAACGTTCACCAAGAGTTCATGCAGATTTCAAGTGTTCATTCAGGAAAGAGTTTAAGCTATGGAAAATTCTTGCCTGGCCAAACTTATATAGACTTTTTTTTGGCTCAGGTGCAATCCTGGCAACATGTAGTATGTTACAATCATGAGCGGCAATCTTATCTTATAATCTATTATGAATAAACACAAATGGAGCAGAGTTGGGGTTCTGCATCACATAATTCTTGCATGGAGAACAAAATTTCAACTTTTCTCATCCTTTTTCTTTGGAAGGAAGTTTATCCTCAAAGTAGATGATTTATCTTGAAGTTCAAGTAGCTTTCTCTGAAAGTTATTAAAAACTGCCACAGATTGTTACGCTTGAGGACCATTCTGAGGACAGGAGTTTTGACATTTCTCCAATCATTCATTGTTTAAACGTTCCTTGAACTGACTAACAGACTGCACTCTCCGGCTGCAGAAAGCATTCAGATATGCAACAAAGGGAATAAGTACAAGTAAAGTATATTCTTCCTTCTGGATGTAGGAAGTACTGGTGAGAAAAATGACTACTCCCAGGTGGTGCTTGGGGAGTCATGGCAACCAGGTAGTTAGAAAAAACTCATGAAGCGTTATAATGAGCAAACACTTATCAAGTTTAAACCACATCACATCTTTCGATTACCTTGTTTTTTGTAAGTCCCAAAATGGTCCTGTGGAGTGAGTAAGCGACTCAGGTAGTGACAGCAGTTGGGGGCACACAGTGTATGAGTTGAAGTGGGATTTGAGTGCAGGATGTGTGCTCCTTTGACTACATGCATATAGTTTCTCGTTCAGTAAACTGGACTTGGAATCACAAGGATCTTCTTTCATTTTTCAGACCCTCCTGAGCCCTTCGCATTAGAGTGTTGGCTGAGAGCATGGAAGATGTATTTGTAGAAATAGCTGACTCTCAAAATGTTAAAAATATTGAAGAAGCGCATATAACAAAGCATTCTGTAAACTGTAAAAGTGTCATGCAAGTATTGATTTTTATCACTTGCACCCGCAACTCTTGGGTGATGACAGTAAGTCTGCAGCTGGGCCTCCATAAGGAGGCCCACTGAGGCAGAATGGAAAGATTTTCTGTGCTGTTGAGACTGTGCCTCCACTGTGACACTGTTGAGGGGGGTGTGGGAGCCAGGTTTGCGCAGGGATTAAGCTAAGTTGCAATCTTGGTGTCAGCTGTTGCTAAATGAGGCGCCCTGTCGCAAGGTCAAATCCGTGCACTCACAGGTGTGCACAGCAGTGGCCCAAGCATCTTTCTTAGGCTCCTTCTTGGCTTTCTCCCATGTCCTTTCACCACCTCTTCCCTTACGCCGCCCAAAGTAAGCAAAACCAGAAAAGATCAAACAGACCCTAGAGATGACACAACCTCCAGCCCATAGGTGGGGGGCAGAATAAATTACACCCAGAGAAGCTGGCTCTGAGCAACAGGTATGAACATTTGCTCCCAGGTCATTTCTGCAGAAATACTGCCTTCCAGTGGAGTCCTCCTTACACAGGATGAAGCAACAGAGCTCAGATCAACAGCTACAAGCTGTTCTTTGTGTTTTCAAGTCTTCCCACACCTTCTGTGGCCCCTATGAGTGTCAGATAATGGAGCCTGTGCTTGATCTGTGTGTACATTACCAACAGTGGGCAACCTACATCCTAAACTTTCAAATCCCACAGTGGGCTGGAGTCAAGGTGTAAGTCCTGTGAAGGCACACATTTAAGCTGACTTGCAGGCACAAGCCCTTATGAGAGTGTCCTGAAATTTTACTTCTAGGTCAGTTAGGAAAAACTAGGAAACAGTGGTTGACTCATCTCAGCATGTTGATGATCAGGATACATCATTTCCCCCAATTTTGTTTGTTTCTTTTTTAAAAAAAATTAATTTGTTTAATTGGAGGCTAATTGCTTTACCGTATTGTGGTGGTTTTTCCCATACATCTACACAAATCAGTCACAGATGCAAATTCATTTTTGGTTTCTCTGGATCTTTGTTGCTATGCTTAGGCTTTCTCTAGTTGCGGTGAGCAGGGACTACTGTTCGTTGTGGTGTCTGGGTTTCTCATTGTAGTGGCTTCTCTTGTGGAACACAGGCTTTAGGGCTCAAGGGCTCAGTAGTTGTGGCGAAGAGGCTTAGTTGACCTGCAGCACACGGGGCCTTCTCGGATCAGGAAATGAACCCATGCTGCCTGCACTGGCAGGCGGATTCCCAATCTCTGGACCACCAAGGAAGTCTTCCCTCAATTTTTATAATGAACAGTTTTTCAACACACATAAAACTTGAATAGTACATAAGTGTTCCAAGAACTTATATGTATCTCTTTTGCTGTCTCGCATATAGGGTTATCGTTACTATCTTTCTAAATTCCATATATATGCGTTAGTATACTGTATTGGTGTTTTTCTTTCTGGCTTACTTCATTCTGTATAATAGGCTTCAGTTTCATCCACCTCATTAGAACTGATTCAAATGTATTCATTCTTTTTAATGGCTGAGTAATACTCCATTGTGTATATGTACCACAGCTTTCTTATCTATTCATCTGCTGATGGACATCTAGGTTGCTTCCATGTCCTGGCTATTATAAACAGTGCTGCGATGAACATTGGGGTACACATGTCTCTTTCAATTCTGGTTTCCTCAGTGTGTATGCCCAGCAGAGGGATTGCTGGGTCATAAGGCAGTTCTATTTCCAGTTTTTTAAGGAATCTCCACACTGTTCTCCATAGTGGCTGTACTAGTTTGCATTCCCACCAACAGTGTAAGAGGGTTCCCTTTTCTCCACACCCTCTCCAGCATTTATTGCTTGTAGACTTTTGGATCGCAGCCATTCTGACTGGCGTGAAATGGTACCTCATTGTGGTTTTGATTTGCATTTCTCTGATAATGAGTGATGTTGAGCATCTTTTCATGTGTTTGTTAGCCATCTGTTATGTCTTCTTTGGAGAAATGTCTATTTAGTTCTTTGGCCCATTTTGTGATTGGGTCATTTATTTTTCTGGAATTGAGCTTCAGGAGTTGCTTGTATATTTTTGAGAGGTACAGGGAGGGAGGAGGGAGGGGGTTTAGGGATGGGGAACACATGTATACCTGTGGCGGGTTCATGTTGATGTATGGCAAAACCAATACAATATTTTAAAGTAATTAGCCTCCAATTAAAATAAATAAATTTATATTAAAAAAACTTATATGTAAACAATTTAAACATTTTACCATATTTACTTTTTATTTCTTTCACTCTGTAGGTGAGCTCTTTCAAGGTACATTGTAGGCGTGAGCCTTCACTACAAGTATCTTACACTCATCTCTTGAAGAGGAAGTTATCATACAAAACCACAGTAAAATGATCACACTGCATGAGATTAATGTTAATTCCAAACATTATCTAGCACTGATCTATATTTAAGTTTCCCCACTTGTCCCAATGCTTAGTTGCTCAGTCATGTCTGAATCTTCACAACCCCGTAGCCCACCAAGCTCCTCTGTCCATGGAATTCTCCAGGCAAGAATGCTGGAGTGGGTTGACGTTTCCTCCTCCCAGAGATCCAATTAAATGTCATGCATTGTCATGTTTTCTAGAATGTCCTATAATTCCTTATTTGTCTGTCTTCTCTCTTGGTGTCATTTAACTTGACTTCCATTCCCTGTTTTTTTTTTTTTTTGAAAATTTTATTTTTTAAGAAAGATTTTTGATGTGGACCATTTCAAAGTCTTTATTGAATTCATTACAATATTGCTTCTGCTTTATGTTTTGGTTTATTTGGCTGTGAGTCATGTGGGATCTGAGCTCCCTGACCGGGGATTGAACCCACATCCCCTGTGTTGAAAGCTGAAGTCTTAACCACTAGACTGCCAGGGATGTCCCTTTGCAGATTTTAAGTTAGATTTCAGTTCAGTTCAGTCACTCAGTCGTGTCTGACTCTTTGTGACCCCATGGACTGCAGCACACCAGGCTTCCCTGTCCATCATCAACTCCCGGAGCTTACTTAATCTCATGTATGTGATGCCATCCAGCTAGATTTAGAGCCTTGGTTATATACAGTTTAAGTATTTTTGGTAAGGAAATATCATACCTACTGTTGAGCACGTCCTACCACAACTGGCATAATGTCTAGTGGCAGACTGTTTCACCACCAGAGATGCTAAATTTGGTCCTTTAGAGAGGGTGGACCCACAAGCTTTCTCCACGGAAAAGGCACCTTTCCCCTTTACAATTCCTAGTGGTGTAAGTGGGGCACCTGGTCACCCCAGGACTATATTGCTCCCAGCAATCTTTCACTTCATGATTTTAAAAATATGTAGATTTTATATTTTTAGAGCAGTTTTTGGATAACAGAAAAATTGAGCAGAAAACACAGGAAGTTTCCATATACTCCTTTCCCTTTTACTATCAACACCTGCACTAGGTAGGGTGTTGGTTACAATTGATGAGCCTACATTGACACGTCATCACCCCCAGTCCATAATTTACCTTAGGGTTCATTCTGTTCTTAGGTTTTGATGGATGTATAATGACATGTATCCACTATCACAGTACCATTTGGAGTAGTTTTACTGTCCTAAAAATCGTCTGTATTCATCACTCCCTTCTCCAACCCCTGTTCTTTTCATTGTATTCATAGTTTTGCCTTTTCCTAAATGTCATATAGTTGGAATCATACAGTCTGTAGTCTTTTCAGATTAATTTCTTTTACTTAGTAGTTTGCATTTGAGTTTTCTCTTTGTGTGTGTGTGTGGCTTGAGAGCTCACTTCTTTTTTATGATTACTTTATTTAAAGTTTTAAATTTTATATTGGAGCATAGTTGATTAATGATATCATGTCAGTTTCAGGTGTACAGCAAAGTGACTCAGTTATACACAGACATGTATCTTTCTTTTTCAAATTCTTTTCCCATTTCTTTTTTATTGCAGACTAATATTCCATTGTCTGGGTATACCACAGTTTATTTATCCATTTACACATTGAAGGACACCTGAGTTGTACCTTAGCTGGCAAATACGAGTGATGCTGCTAAAAACATCTGTGTGAAAGTTTTTCTGTGGACAAAAACTTTCAGCTCCTGTGGGTAAATGCCAAGCAGCGTGATGGCTGGATTGTATGGTAAAAGTATATTCAGTTTTGTGAGAAACTGCAGGACTATACCATTTTGCATCCCCATCAGCAATGAATGCGAATTCCTGTTGCTCCTTGTCTTTGTCAGACTGAGTGTTGTCAGTGTCTGCATCTTAGCCACTCAAGTAGGTGTGGGTGCATTCAGTAATTTTAACATCCACCCATAACCCTTGCCTGAATCAGTGATTATTCTGGAGCTTGAAAAATGGTAAATTCCTAATTTAGCATCCTTACCACATTTATTAAATAGTCTTTTTCTGTAACAGGAAAAGTTTTGCTATTAAAAAAAAACGAAGTCTCTCTTTCACAGTGGGGAATCTAAAGAAAAGAATGACTCTCTTGCTCATCTAACTTTAGCATGCTTTGTGCCCTTTTGGGACTCAGAAAGCTGCATGAAGATTAATTGTTATCCCTTCATTTTTTCGCTTTCCCCGTAAAACCTAGACCAATGCCTGGCATAGAACAAGTACTCAGTAATTATTTGTTGAATTGAATTGAATAGTGTGCTTCAAATGTTATTATGACTGTAGTCAATAAGCTCTCAGTGTATTGTCAAGGTCTTGGAAAATAGAAAATGACATGAAAGAAAGGTATTATGGCAGAAGAGATATATTTTGAGATCTGATAACTATAGAAGCTCAGCATTTGTCATATCTTTCAGACTATTTATCATGCCATAATTGCTGATTAACACGTTTCTGTCTTCCACTAGACTATGATGTTCTTAAGAGAAAGGATATGATAAAGGATGCAGAAGATGAAGAGATAGAGTGAGGTCTGGGAGGGTCCTGAGGGCAGGTACTGTGGTGTATCACTCTCCCTGGAAAAGGGAATGGCAACCCACTCCAGTATTCTTGCCTGGAGAATCCCATGGACAGAGGAGCCTGGCAGGCTACAGTTCTTGGGGTGGCAAAGTCCTAACATGACTGAGACTGGGACTTAGAAAGTACCTACCTGGGACATGACTCTACCCACCTGGGATGTGTTAATCCACCTGGAACTTCCCTGAACTTGATATTTTGGGGTTTTATGGAGGCTTCCTGACATAGGTATAAACAATGATTATTAATAACCCCATTTTCAGCCCCTCTCCCCTCTCTGGAGAATGGGGGTGGGGCTGAAAATCCCACCCTTCTAATCCTGGCTCTGTCTTTCTGGCGATCAACGCTCATCCAGGAGCTTACCCAGAACCACCACCACAGAACCAAAGGTGCACTTCCTGCTCTTATCGTTTGGGAAATTACAAGAGTTTCAGGGGCTCTGTGCCAAGCACTGGGGGCAGCGACCAATATATGTTTTCTATTATCTCACAGGACATATGCAAAAATGTTTTTATCTAGACAAATGATAGGAAGTGTGCAATTTGTATTGTATCACATCAGGAAATGTAAATATCTGTGACGGTCTGCTCCTTGGTGAAATAAACCTCTGGTTACTTCTTTAGATGGTTACATTTTCCCACTTACGAGTAGTTAAAACACACCTAATATGTTTAATATTGGCATCATTTTGGTATGAGTCAGTATTCTTGTTAGGTGTTACCAAATGATGATTTTCTAATTCAGTCATTCCTTCTAAATTGTTAGTTAGCTTTTTCTGCAAAGATCAGTCTTCATTTGTTTTCCCTGAAATACAGAGCCTGCTGGAAATGCTTAAAAAATGAAGCATTAAAGAGAATTATTTCTCTTTAGTTAACAATTTTTTGGAATTGATTTTTGATTGAGACAATGGTAGGTTCATATTCAGTTATAATAAATAATACAGAGAGAATCCTGAGTATCCTTTACTGAGTTTACAACCATAAAAACTACAGTACAATATTGTAGTTGAGATATTGACATTAATACAGTCAACCTCCTATCAGATTCCATGAATTTTGCTTGTATTCAGTTGTGAGTGTGTGTTTATCTATTTTTTAGAATTAATTAATTAATTTCGGCTGAGTTGGATTTTAGTTGTAGCATGTGGGATCTAGTACTCTGACCAGGGACTGAACCCAGGCATCCTGCTTTGGGAGCACAGAGTTTTGGCCACTGGACCACCAGGGAAGTTGCTGTGTTGTTTTGTTTTATACAGTTTCCTCACATATATTTACACCACAGTCCAGGATCCCTTGAGATTGCCTTTTTGTAACCACACTCTCCACAGTCCCACACCTCATCCCCTCCTCCTGCTCATCCACCCGTGACAACCACTCCTCTGGTCTCCATTTCTAGAATGCTAGCATTTCAAACACATCTTATCAAGAAAGTCATACAGTAGGTAACATTTGGGGACTGTTTTTTTTTCACTTAGCATAATTCATCCAACTTGTAACATGCATAAATAGTTCACATTCTCTTATTTTGGGGGCATTATTATTATTAAGTCTTAAATTTTCATTGATTAAATGCACTCAAATCAATTAAATCCATTAAAATTTTTTAGGCTGACACTGTCACAACTTTGATGTGTGGGGTCACCTTCCAACTGATGCCTAAAAACTTTTCCTATGGCCCCATCATTTTAAAACAATAAATTTATTTATTAAAGTATGTTGTTATTGGGGCTTCCCTGATAGCTCAGTGGTAAAAAATCTACCTTCAATGCAGGAGACATGAGTTCTATCCCTGGGTTGGGAAGATCCCCTGGAGGAGGAAATGGCAACCCACTCCAGTATTCTTGCCTGGGAAATCCCATGGACAGAGGAATCTGGCAGTCTACAGCCCATAGAGTTGCAAAGAGTTGGGCATGACTGAACGACTGAGCACACACACATACACAAGCTGTTATTATCAAAAAGCGCACATCATAATTCAATGGGTCTTCCAAAGGATTCAAAGTTAAGGTCAGGAAAAAGAAATTACCAGTCCTCCAAAATCCTCTTTGTGTCCCCTGTCCACTGAAGCTCTGCCTACTTCTCCCCCATTTTTTCTGCTTTCTCTTTACACACACACATATACATATGTTGTACACACACACACACATATACCTATAAATATAATTTTTTAGCATTTTCTTTTATCTTGATCTGATGCTCTTGAGAGTCCCTTGGAGATCCAACCAGTCCATCCTCAAGGAGATCAGTCCTGGGTGTTCATTGGAAGGAAAGATGTTGAAGCTGAAATTCCAATACTTTGGCCACCTGATGCGAAGAGCTGACTCATTTGAAAAGACCCTGATGCTGGGAAAGATTGAGGGCAGGAGGAGAAGGGGACAACAGAGGATGAGATGGTTGGATGGTATCACCGACTCAACGGACATGGGTTTGGGTGAACTCCGGGAGTTGGTGATGGACAGGGAGGCCTGGCGTGCTGTGGTTCATGGGGTCTCAAAGAGTCGGACACGACTGAGTGACTGAACTGAACTGATGTTCATTTTTATAAATACTAATATTTGTATGTGCCTGTTTCTATATATTCATATTCTGAATTCTCACTTGTTCCACACACAGAATAGCACTGTATATAATGTTTGATGCTTTGATTTTTTTTTCCTTTAGAAATATATCCTGATGATACTTTTATATTAGCACATAGAGACCTTGCTCTTCTTTGTTTTTCATGCTTCATAGTGTTCAGTGGTGTGGATGGTTTGCAGCCTTTTGTTATTCCAAACAGTGATGAAATGAATGCAATGAATTTCAGTGTATACCCTTGTAGGCTACCTGGAGGAGAGATGACTAGATATGGGTTTATTGGGTCAAAGAAGAAATTGCATAACTTGAGCTAATGCCAAGCTCCTGCCATTACATTTACTCTCTTTCTGTTCTGTGTATAAAGGTGCAGCTCTTGGGGTGGCCAACACTCTCTGTTGTTAACTTTAGGGATTTTAAAAAATATGATGAATGAACACCAGGTTTCGGGAGTAGTTTTAATTTTCCTTTTTCTAATAATCAGTCGGGAATTTTATCATTTGTTCAAGCATCATTTATAATTCTTTTTTGTGAATTGTAATTTATGCTTTTTGCCTATTTTTCTAGGATATTGTTTTTTCTTCCTGATTTCTACTAGTATATATACATATATATGTATGCATATAGATACTAGTCAGATTCACCCTTTAAATGTGACAAGTGTACTCAATATTTTCTCTCAGTTCTCTTTTTGCTTTATGATTGTGATATTTTTTGGTCATACATACTTTTTAAAAAATAGTTGAATTTATCCATGTTTCCTTTCATGGTTTCTGAATTTGTGTCATAGTTAGAAAAGCCTGTCATAGTCCAACTTTAAAAGTGAAGGAATTCACACGTGTTTTCTTCTGATGATGTATAGTTTTATTGTTTACTTTTAGATCTTTGATTATTTGGATCAAGTGATAGGACCCCTCCAGCTTAGAACTCAGCAGTTTCTAACCACGCTTAGCATGCGTGCATGAAGCGTGCTTGTTGCTTCAGTCGTGTCTGACTCTATGTGACTCCATGGACTGTAGCCCACCAGGCTTCTCTGTCTATGGGATTCTCCAGGCAAGAATACTGGAGTGGGTTGCTGTGCCCTCCTCCAGGAGATCTTCCCCACCCAGGGATTGAACCCATATCTCTTACATTTCCTGCAGGTTCTTTACCGGGCAGACAGGTTCTTTACCACTAGAGCCACTCAAAAATTCGCTTCGGCTCCACAATCTCCAGTTTATATTCATGGTGCGCAGTGTGGGTTCAGTTTTACCTTTTCAAATGATTACCAGTCAAACCCACCGGAGAAGGAAATGACAACCCACTCCAGTATTCTTGCCTGGAGAATTCCAGGGACAGAGGAGACTGGCGGGCTACAGTCCATGTGGTCACAAAGAGTCGGACATGACTGAGCAACTAACGCACACACTTGTCATACCCATAACATTTCTTTCTGAAATCCGTTTTAATGGACTCAGTTGAAATTTTGCCTTATCATATTCTAAATTCTCAAGTATATTTGTGTGTTTCTTTTTACTTTGTTTCTTGGTTTGCTTGTTTGCTTATGGGCCTTGATACTTTTTATCTCTGATTTACTATCTGGTAAGGCCATGGGGTTGCACAGAGTTGAACACGACTTGGCAACGGAACAACAATGTAAAGGCCACTCTTCAGTATTCACTCTCCTTTTCCACTGTTTTCTTTCCTTTCCTTTCCCCACCCCCCCAACCGAGAGTTTACTTTTTATTTTTGGCAGGTAAATTTGAGCTCCTGGAGCAGAGAAAATGTTCAAGCTCTTCTTGTTTTTTCTTTTTCTTAATGAAAAGTATTATTTTCAGGATATATGCAACGGTGGTTGTATAAACCAGTATTCATCCCTTCCTTGATTCTCACAAGGGTGTTTTTCAGGGATTCTTTCAGGAAGCAGGTTAAAATCTTGCCACAGCTGAGGCATAGACAGAAAGCTCCAATGCTGTACCTAGTTCTCTTTCTCTGTCTTTTTTACTCGGGAGGACAGGGCTCTGAGCCAGGAAGCTTAGCTGTGACCCTGTAGGCTGTGGGGAGGGAGCTAGGGAGCAGGGCTAGGTCAGGCGGGGTTCTCCGAGGCCTCCCAACATCTGCCCTCATATTGGTGCTGCAACCAGTACTGGGGTGTGTGTGTGTGTGTGTGGCCTGCCCTAGCCTCTGCCGGCCATAGTACAGACTCCACTTACCCAGCACCCACCCCACTCCATGTCTGGTGTGAAGGAGTCTTTTGGGCCTAGAAAAGAAAACAGTCTCAAAGGCCCTTGCTGAATCATCTAACTTTGGAGAAAACAAAACAGAACTTTAGGTCCCGCCCTGATGCTCCAGGCCAGTTGCATCTATCTGGGACTTATCACCCCCTGTCCAGAAACCTTCCACCCCCTACACCTGCCCAGAAGACTTATCACCCCCTGCCCAACTACAAATGCCATCTCAACTAAATAATACCTAAAACATCCTGCCTGATTAACGTTTCCCTTACGCTTCCACAAACCTCCCTATAAATATGGAGCCTCTCTGATCCCTCTCTGTGCTCAGCCTTGTCATTAGCCCAACTGTCGCCCCTGCTTGCCTGAATAAAGGTAACCTACTTCTGTTGAGGTCATCTTCCTCTTTCTGCCTCAGCCTGAACTATACCTTACATTCTTGGTGCCGAAACCCGGGAAGGGGCCAGGCACTCGTCTCACTCTCCCTTACTCTCTTTTACTCTCCCTCTCTCTCGTTGTTTTCCCTTTTCCTAGAGTCTGGGAGGGGGAACATCCACCGAGCTCACTTTTCTGCCAGGGCTCAAGTTCCCCTCGGGGATGCCTAGTGACTTCGTGAGCGGTGCAAGCCTTGGGTTAAGGCTTTATTGGTGCTTTGCATACCCCCAGGCCTCGGCTCTACCCTCTTTCCGTCTCTCTCTCTGACGATCTCTGGAACAGGGAACTCTTGCCATTTGACTGCTGTACATGCAATACTTCACTCAAGCCGGCCCCTAGATTAAGGTAAGATCCAGACGGTGTTCTAGAGGTGCCCTAGAACTCAGTCCTCTCCGGGTCCCGGGGACCCCTGGCCCAGGGCTACTCTGTAGGCGAAGTTGGGGGATGCTCTGCCTCGACACAGAGCTCTCTTCTCATAACTCCTATTGTGACTACGGGTGACAATTCAAACTCCCAATAGGAGCCTCTGCTTGCCTTTCAATTATGGGTTCTGGACAATCTGTCCCCAAAGATTCCCCTCTGACCTGTGTTCTCAAAAATCTCAAAGCACTCTCACTCACTGAACTCAAAGCTAACCATTTAAAACAACTCTGTACACAGCTTTGGCCTTAATACCAATTAGACAATCAAGACCACTGGCCTGAAGTCGGCACATTTGACTTTAACATTCGTCAAAATCTCACCGATTTCCTTAAATGGACTGGCAAGTGGTTGGAGGTCCCATATGCCCAAGCCTTTTGGGTCCTTCGGAGCAGGCCCTCCCTATGCAAGGCCTGCTCCACCCACGAGGTCCTTCTATGCGCCTTGCCTCTGTCAGGTAGGTAGAATAGGGAAAAGGAGTCCAAAATGGCAGTGGCTAAAAGACAAGGAAGGTCAAAGGAAGGTCCGAGGACCAGAGTGAA
>NW_011494680.1:9789566-9789984 GCF_000754665.1 Bison bison bison
CTTTCTCCCTCCCCACGCACTCTTCCACTCTCTTCTCTTTGAGTCTTGGATTCTCCTGCTATCTTATAAATAAAATGGAGCTGTAACACTGATTTGCCTAAGAGCTGTAACACGGTTTGTCCAAGACCCAAGAGCTGTGACGCACCGAGGGCTTTAATGTTTGTCGCTCCAAATCTTTGTTGTGACGAGACAAAGAACCGAGGAACATACACTTGCGTGACACCTCCCAAGCAAAAGGGCTCTTCTTCCTCAACTAATCACAGACTGCGACCTTCTGCACCCCCGGAGTTCGACCCCGCGGACGAGCCCCCTCCCTACTCACCACCCCACCAACCCTCTCCTTCCCCTTCATCCAACTCACCTATTGGCCCAGAAACCTCTCCTGAATCCCCCTAGACCCCGCTACCCCATCTCCTTG
>NW_011494680.1:9790084-9801050 GCF_000754665.1 Bison bison bison
CAGGACCAGAGGGCCCCACCAGCATCCATGTGCCATTTTCATTGTCAGATATGAGCCAGATAGAAGAAAAGTTAGGGTCATTTTCTGAAAATCCTACCAGATACAGAAAAGAATTCCTGAGACTCTCCCAGGCCTATAACATCACATGGGAAGACGTATATTATATCCTAAATGCCACTCCCACCCCAGATGAAAAAGACTATATCTGGCAAGTGGCAAAAGCCCATGTCGATCACTTACATAACCAAGACCAGGATAGCCCAGTTGCTGATGAGGCTGTGCTTCAGTTAGATAGATCCCCACTGGACTTACCAGCCCCGGACCCAGGTATCAGGAGACTCAATCATATGATTGCCTGCATTCTAGAAGGAATGCAGAAAAATACTCATATCCATGTCAATTATGATAAAGTCAGAGAATTCATTCAAGGGGCAGATGAAAATCCGGCCTTATTCTTAGCACGCCTTACAGAGGCAGTCCAGAAGTATATCACCACCCCTGCTGGGTTACTCTACCTTCACGTTCAATTCATCAGCCAGTCCACCGCTGACATCAGACGTGAAGGTAGAGTATTCACAATCAAGGGGATCTCTGGAGTTCCCCTAAGGCCAAAAATCAGCCCTCCATTACTCTGTCAGTTTGTAACATCGACCCCTATACACTCATTCCTCATAATGTCTCAGTGCCCGATGGCACACCTAGGGAGAGACTTGTTATCCAAATTGGGGGTCTTTATTACCATATCCCCTTCCTTGATACAGTCTCTATATTCTGCATGCAGATGGCACCTGGATGGTCCCTATCCCTCATCCCTGACCTTCCCTTGGATCTACCCACCTTAGACCCCCAAGTCTGGGACACTGATCACCCATCCATAGCCAAACATCCCCCAGTCCACATTACCCTAAAAGACCCCTCGACTATAATCTCCCAACAGTACTCGCCACCCCGAAGACCCACAAGGGACTTAAGCCTATCATAGATCGTCTTCTTCAAGCCTCTATCCTAATTCCTAACCATTCACCACACAACACCCTTATTCTGGCAGTAAGGAAGGGACCAAACTCTTGGAGACTGGTCCAGGATCTGCGAAAAGTCAATGAGTCCATCACATCGACATTCCCAGTAGTCCCTAACCCTTACACCCCTCTGTCTACCATACCACCGACTGCAACCCACTTCATGGTATTAGATATCAAAGACGCCTTTTTCACCATCCCCCTCCACCCCCTCTCCCAACCCCTTTTTGCCTTCACCTGGCAAGACCCCGAGACTCATGTTTCCCAACAACTAACATGGACAGTTCTCCCCCAGGGGTTCAGAGACAGTCCCCACTTTTTTGGACAGGCTTTACAAAAGGACCTACGGACACTCGACCTAGCCCTGAGTCATCTCCAAAACGTAGACGACCTTCTTCTTTGTAGCCCAACCCGAAAACTCTGCCTCCAACATACTGCCAAACTCCTTGGGACCCTGGGATCCTGGGGTTATCAGGTGTCCCAATCTAAGGCCCAAATAGCCCAGACAAACGTCACCTACCTAGGGCTCTCCATATCCCACCAACAAATAACTATTCCCCCAGATAGAATCCAGGCCTTGATTAACTGTCCACTTCCAAAAACAAAAAGGGAACTCCTGTCTATCTTCGGCCTCCCAAAATTTTTCTGTATCTGGATCCCTAATTTCTCCCTCATTACAAAGCTGCTCTATGAGGTAACTAAAGAATGTCTGGATGAGCCCCTCTTTAATCCCTCCTATCTGGCCAATCCTGTTCGCCAGCTCACCCAGAGCCTCCTCCGACTGCCAACTCTCCACCTGCCAGATCACACCAGACCATTCTTTCTCTTTGCACATTCCAACCAAGGACAGGCCCTGGGACTTCTGTGTCAGTGGGCTGGAGACACCTGGGCTCCCATAGCCTATCTGTCAAAACAGCTTGACATGGTGACCAAGGGGTGGCCTCCCTACATACAGGCCATGGCTGCTATCGCAGCCCTCATACCCGAAGCAAATAAACTCTCTAGGTATGCCCCTTGAACAGTCTGTTCTCCACACACCTCCCAAGACTTACTATCACATCAGGCTTTCCTCTCCCTTCCCCCTTCCAGGGTACAGGTCCTACATGCATTTCTCCTTGACCCTCAGCTCTCATTCTCCCCCTGCTCTCCCCTTAACCCTGCCAGCTTATTACCCATGTCCTCTACAACAGACTCCCTCCTACATAGCTGTAGCCTAACAGTAGATCTTACCCAAAACCCCTTCCAACATTTAACAGATCAGCCCATCCTAGACCAAGACACCCCACACTGGTTCATTGATGGCAGCTCTCAAAAATCCCCACCCTTTGCAGCAGGATATGCCATCATCCAGGGAGACCTTCGTCACAATCACAGAACCCAGACAATTGAAGGTTCACCTCTGCCACCTCACACCACCTCCCAACAGGCAGAACTAATAGCTCTCACCAGAGCTTTAACTCTGGCTAACAATCTAAGGGTTAACATCCACACAGACTCCAAATATGCCTATAACATACTTCACTCAAACATCCTAATATGGAGAGAAAGAGGTTTCCTAACCCAAAAAGGATCCCCCATTATTAATTCAGACCTGATCCACAAACTTCTAGAGGCAGCACTCTTATGAAACAAAGCCGCCATCCTCCACTGTAGAGGACATCAAAAGGGAAGTCTCATATCAGCCTACAACAATGCTGCAGACCAGAAGGAAAGGAGATAGCACTGTCCCATCCTTCCCTCCAGTCCCCTGTTATCTTAGCTCTGACTCCACCCGACCCTCCCACCACCAGAGAAATCTTCTCCTTTCTACACTCACTTTTTCATCCCTCATCCAAGACACTCCAACAGTTCCTCCGTAACCACTTCCCCATATCCAATGTTGACCAACAATATTTAGATAATCTTATTCACCCCTGTCAAACATGTCAACGTACTAATCTCAATTCCAACCTTAAACCTACATCCTTCCAAGCCATCAAATGCGAGGCAGCCTCCCAGCACAGGATTGGCCAATAGACTTTACTCATATGCGCCGGGTCGGGAGAGCCAGATACCTCCTGGTCCTTGGGGACACCTTTTTGGGATGGGTAGAAGCGTTTCTCACTACAAACAAAAAAGCCCACACCGTGGCCCAAATCCTCCTCACAGAAATTATCCCCGGGTTTGGCCTGCCTTCATCCCTACAGTCTGATAATGGCCCGGAATTTACGTCCAAGGTCACCCAACAACTTGTCCAATTCTTACAGATGCCCTGGAAATTTCACATTCCATACCGTCCCCAGTCCTCAGGAAGGGTAGAAAGGATGAACAGAATAATCAAAGAAACCCTTACCGAACTAACCCTCGAAGTACATCTGGATTGGACTAAACTTTTGCCAATTGTTCTCCTCAGAATACGGGCTTTGCCCAGAAAGCCCCTGGGGCTGAGCCCCTTTGAGGTGATGTATGGAAGGCCCATGCTCCCTCCTGGACTCTCCCCAGAACTTCCTCCCATACCAAGCTTCCTATACTCCCCTCTGCTGGTGGAACTCCGCAATGTCCTCTGGAAATACATCAACCACAACTTGGCTGCCCCTGACTCCCAAGCCTCCCTGCCCCCTTTACAAATTGGGGACACGGTCTATCTGTCTGATAATCCCCAGGGTGACCTAACCCCAAAGTGGCAGGGACCATTCAAAATCATCCTCCTTACCCCAACTGCAGCTAAACTCGAGAAGGTCACCTCCTGGGTACACCTCTCTCATCTAAAACGGGTCACCTCTGATCCTGCACTGCCCTCCTTAAATGACAGGTCTCCCTTACTGGACCTACCTCCTTAAAATTCACCTGGTGAGAACCTCTGTCAGCCATCCAGGAGGACACTGAATTATCTGGACACTCCTTAACCTACAACTGTTCCCGACCGAACTACTACCAGACCTCTGGACCAGCACCCCGACAGGAACCTCCTTCAAAACCTGACTACACTGGTATCTCAACTGTGGCTCCAGGGAACCTTCTACAACCTGACTGCAGATGAAATTGATTTCTTTACTCTCATTCTCTACATCATTCTACATCCTAATGAACACTGTTCCTCCTCAGATTCAAACCACCACCAACTTGGGGCCTTTTGCCCCTCACTCTGACTGGCCTCTCCCTGTCTCTCTAACTATAACAGCACTCTTAATCTTAATCCTTGCTATAGGCCTAGTAACTGTCTCCCCTCAGGACTGGCCACCTATCCTTCGTCTTTCCATGGGTATCGCCTGCGTTGCTAGATGTGTTCTACTCCTAGGGTGCTATTTTCTCTGCACTGCCTAAATAACAGCCCCATGACTCCTCTGTTCCTCATCCTTGCTGCACTCCCCAGCCTTCTGGCTACTCCCTGCCCCTGCTCAGACATTTATTCCTGTGTACATTCCTCATGTTATAATACAGCTCCAAAACCATGCACCATGAACCTCAGGGGCGGGAAGTCCAAATCCCTACTCACTGTTAGAGTACAAAAGAGAGGGAGTTTCATGAGTACCTGCCATAAGCCAAATGGAAGAAACATATGTTTCTATCCCATTACCTACTGGGGGTACTCAGATGGGGGCAGGGTACTAGATCAAAATTGGGAAAAGAAACAAGAACAAGTCATAAAGAACATAATTTCCCAGTTACAGGCGACCCCTGAGCCTTATAAACGCCTAGACCTCCTTTCCCAATTATGGCCTCTCCTAAAATCTCCCTCTGGCAACCAACACCTTACCCGCCTTCTCAACTCTTCCTTCCAATTCTTCCAGTGCACACAACACACATCCCAATGTTGGATATGCATGTCACTGTCTCCCTCACCACACATAGCAATTCCTTTACCTTCAATCTGGCTGTCACAGGGCAACTATACCTCCCCTTCCCAACAAAAAACTGCACAACTCATTGGGCCAGTCTCTGACAATGTCCTACTCTCAGCCTCTTCAAACCTAACCTGTATCAACTACTCTAGTCCCAACTACACTGGTCTTACAAACTCTGCTCCCTCCTTCTTTTCCACTTGTGTCCACAGCACAAATAATTGCACCAATCTGGAAATCTTCATTCTCTGCGGGACCTATGCATATTCATGTCTCCCCTTGGACCCCCCTGGAACTTGCATCTTGGTCTTCCTGACCCCAGGCCTAACATTCCTCAAAGAAGAGGTAGAACAAATAGTCTACCCCCAAGGGGAACTTTCCCACAGGAAAAGAAGCGCTGTCATAGCCCCCCTGCTGATTGGGACTGGCTTAGCAGTAGCCCTAGGCACCGGGATTGGAGGCATCTCGACCTCTGTCCATTTCTACTACAAGCTGTCCCAAGAACCTAATGAAGACATGGAGCAAGTAGTGGAGTCCTTCGTTTCAATCCAAAGACAAATTAATTCATTAGCTTCTGTGGCCCTACAAAATACGTGAGCCCTGGACCTTCTCACCGCAGAAAAGGGAGGGACCTGCCTTTTCCTAGGAGAGGACTGCTGCTATTTTGTTAATGAAATGGGCACAGTCCAGGGCAGAGTCAAAGAACTTAGAGACAGAATTGAATGCCGCAGAAAAGAGTTACAAAACCTTTACAGTCCCCAAAACCTGTTCCAACAGGCCCTCCCTTGGTTGCTCCCTTTCCTGGGACCATTGGTACTTATCATTCTGTTCCTCTTATTTGGACACTGTCTCTTCAATCTCTTTCAAAGGTTTCTCCAAGAACGGATTCAGGCCATCTCTCGAGATTATGTCAAGACCATTCTTCTTCTCGAGAGCCTCATCCCAAGCTCAGAAAAAGGAGACCCTGGGCCCTAGGATTATCCTCCATTCCAAACCCAAAACCGTCGCCCCATCCAGCAGGAAATAGCCAGAGAGATATGGCACTCTTTTCCCCATTTTTTATGATTTCAGTGTCTGGAGTGAAGGAGTCTTTTGGGCCTAGGAAAGAAAACAACAGTCTCAAAGGCCCTTGCTGAATCATCTAACTTCGGAGAAAACAAAACAGAACTTTAGGTTCCACCTTGATGCTCCAGGCCGGTTGCATCTATCTGAGACTTATCACCCCCTGTCCAGAAACCTTCCACCCCCTACACCTGTCCAGAAGACTTATCATCCCCTGCCCAACTACAAATGCCATCTCAACTAAAGAATACACAAAACATCCCACCTGATTAACATTTCCCTTATCGCTTCCACAAACCTCCCTATAAGTATGGAGCCTCCCTGATCCCTCTCCGAGCTCAGCCTGGTCGTTAGGCCGACTGTCGCCCCTCCTTGCCTGAATAAAGGTAACCTCCATCTGTTGAGGTCGTCTTTCCTTTTTCTGCCTCGGCCAGAACTATACCTTACATGGTGGGCACACCTCTCTCAGTCACTATTTTTTCCTTTTTTTTTTTTTTTTCATAAGAGTATACTTGCTTTATGCCAGCACTGTTTTATTCAGTGCCCCTGACCCCACTGCAGGCCACTGTCGCCCCACACCTCCACCAACAACTCCTAGACACTCACAGGCAAGTCTGGCTCAGTCTCTTCCTGTGGGGTCACTGTTCCTTTCTCCTGGGTCCTGGTGTGCACAAGGATTTGTTTGTGCCCTCCAAGAAGACAACAGTGCTGGTATAAGTCCTTCTGAAGGATGTCTCCAAAGATGGAGAAGCTCTATGCAGTCAGCAAAAGCAAGACCAGAAGCTGACTGTGGCTCAGATCATGAACTCCTTATTGCAAAATTCAGGCTTAAATTGAAGAAAGTAGGGAAAAATCACTAGACCATTCAAGTATGACTTAAATCAAATCCCTTATGATTTTACAGTGGAAGTGACAAATAGATTCAAGGGATTAGATCTGATCGACAGAGTGCCTGAAGAATTATGGATGGAGGTTCGTGACATTGTACAGAAGGCCATGATCAAAACCATCTCCAATGAAAAGAAAAACAAAATGGTTGTCTGAGGAGGCCTTACAAATAGCTGAGAAAAGAAGAGAAGCAAAAGGCAAAGGAGAAAAGGAAAGATATACCCATTTGAATGCAGAGTTCAAAGAATAGCAAGGAAAGATAAGAAAACCTTCGTCCGTGATTAGTGCAAACAAATATAGGAAAACAATAGAGTGGGAAAGACTAGCGATCTCTTCAAGAAAATTAGAGATTCCCAAGGGAACATTTCATGCAAAGATGAGCACAATAAAGGACAGAAATGCTATGGACCTAACAGAAGCAGAAGATATTAAGAAGAGGTGCCTAGAATACACAGAAGAACTATACAAAAAAGATCTTAATGATCCAGATAACCATGATGCTGTGATCACTCACCTAGAGCCAGACATCCTGGAATGTAAAGTCAAGAGGGCCTTAAGAAGCATCACTACAAACAGATAGTGGAAGTGATGGAATTCCAGTCAAGCCATTTCAAATCCTAAAATATGATGCTGTTAAAGTGTTGCACTCAATATGCTAGCAAATTTGGAAAACTAAGCAGTGGCCACAGGACTGGAAAAGGTCTGTTTTCATTCCAATTCTAAAGAAAGGCAATGCCTAAGAATGTTCAAACTACCACACAATTGAGCTCATTTCACACGCTAGCAAAGTAATGCTCAAAATTCTCCAAATAAAGCTTCAACATTGTGTGAGTCGAGGACTTCCAGATGTTCAAGCTGGATTTAGAAAAGGCAGAGGAACCAGAGATCAAATTGCCAAAATCTGTTGGATCATAGAAAAAGCAAGAGAATTCCAGAAAAACATATACCGCTTTATTGACTATACCAAAGCCTTTGACTGTGTGGATCACAACAAACTGGAAAATTCTTCATGAGATGGGAATACCAGACCACCTTACCTGCCTCCTGAGAAATCTGTATGAAGGTCAAGAAGCAATAGTTAGAACCAGACATGAAACAACAGACTAGTTCCAAATTGGGAAAGTGTATTGCAAGGCTGTATATTGTCACCCTGCTTATTTAAATTCTATGCAAAATACATCATGTGAAATGCGGGGCTGGATGAAACACAAGTTGTAATCAAGATTAGTGGGAGAAATATCAATAACCTCAGATATGTAGATGACACCACCCTTATGGCAGAAAGTGAAGAAGAACCAAAGAGCCTCTTGATGAAAGTGAAAGAGGAGAGTGAAAAAGCTGGCTTAAAACTCAACATTCAAAGAATGAAGATTATGGCATCTGGTCCCATCACCTCATGGCAAATAGATGGGAAAACAATGGAAACAGTGACAGACTTTATTTCGGGGGGGCTCCCAAATCACTGCAGATGGTGATTGCAGCCATGAAATTAAAAGACGCTTGCTCCTTGGAAAAAAAGTTATGACCAACCCAGACAGCATATTAAAAAGCAGAGATATTACTTTGCCAACAAAGGTCCATCTAGTCAAAGCTATGGTTTCCCCAGTAGTCCTGTATGGATGTGAGAGTTGAATCATAAAGATAGCTGAGCGCTGAAGAATTGATGCTTTTAAACTATGGTGTTAGAGAAGACTCTTGAAAGTCCCTTGGACTTCAAGGAGATCAAACCAGTCAATCCTAAAGGAAATCCTGAATGAATGATTGAATATTCCTGAATATTCAGTTGAAATCCTGAATATTGATTGAAACCCTAAATATTCACTGGAAAGACTGATGCTGAACCTGAAGCTCCAATATTTTGGCCACCTGATGTGAAGAACAACTCATTTGAAAAGACCCTGATGCTAGGGAAGATTGAGGGCGGGAGGAGAAGGGAGCAACAGAGGATGAGATGGTTGGATGGCATCACCAACTCAACGGACATGAGTTTGAGCAAGCTCTAGGAGTTGGTAATGGACAGGGAAGCCTTGTGTGCTGTATGTAGTCCACAGGGTCTCAAAGAGTCGGACATGACTGAGTGACTGAACGGAACTTACCGCAAATATAAAATGTTAGGCTGTACTATGAAAAAAAGTAAGCCCTACAGCTTAGTCACAAAAATAGAGTCAAGACCTGTCTATCACTCTTGCAAAGACCTAGGTGGGTCAGGCAACTCAGCAGGCCAGGCTGATTCTTTGCAATGGTATCACCATCAATAAAGTCATGCACAGTTGACCTTGCACTAGAATTAGTCCCCTGGCCTTGCCCCACTGTGGAACAGCTGGGATGTCTAGTTTTCCTGTGTGAGGCCTGTATTCTCTTAGTGATATCTTCTAACAGATTTTATATTATAGTATAAATTTCTCTACATTAACTTTATATCCTTTTTTCTTAATGACTTTCCTGTCACTTTTCGGTTGACATCCGTGCGTTTCTTTTTCTTTTTTTTAATATTTATTTGGCTATGTGAGGTCTTGATTTTGACACACAGGATCTTCATGGAGGCACATGAGCTTCTCTCTTAGTTAACCCAATGAATGTGGGATATTAGTTCCCCGACCAGGGATCAGACCCGTGTCCCTTGCATTGCAAGGTGAATTCCCAACCACTGGACCACCAGGAAAGTCCCTTGCATTTCTATCATCTGTAGATAGGCATAGTTTCATCTCTTTCTTATCAGTCCTCACACTTGAGATTTCTCTTGTCAAATGCACTGACTGCTGCCGCCAGGACAATGGTAAATGGTGGTGGCACTAGTGGGCATTCTTGTCTTGTTCTTGCTGTCTGTGCCTTCCTATTCCACTGGGTAATTTGCCAACATCCCTCACCTGTGCAAGCTTGTCTCTGATCTAAATTAGGGGTCCTACGACCTCCTGGGGGTCCATTGCCTAAGATTCCATACTCCCAACGCAGGGGGCTCAGGTTCAATCTCTGTTCAGGAACTAGATCCCACATGTCACAACTAAAAAATAAATAAAATAAATCTGAGATTTGAAATAAATAAGTAAGGGGTGCCTGGTAGCCATTCCCCCAACCCACACGCGTGACATGTATCACTATCCAGTAGCTACTGAACCCTGGTATGGCCTAGATCTTTTCAACGCTTACTAGTTGTTTTTTTTTTAATGTGGACCATTTTTTTTTTTAAAGTCTTTATTGAGTTTGTTACCATATGCTTTGGTTTTTTGATGAGAGGCTTTTGTGGGATCATATTATAGTTCCTTGACCAAGGATCAAATCCACAGCCCCTGCACTGGAAGGTGAGGTCCCAACCCTCATTAGATATTAATCACACTTGACGCCTGGGCTGACATCTATGTGCCATCCCACACTTAAACGCAAGCTGTGGCTTCAAAATTGCACTTAAAGGGTCATCTTTATAACCCAGAAGACACACTGAAGTACAGTTTTGATAATGACACAAATACTGAACTTATTTAAAAAATACCAATTCTTGGTGCTGTTTGGGTGATGTTTCCTGTAATAAGCATAATCTACTTCCAGAAGTTAGGATGGACCTCTATGACTGAAAATACTTAAGACTTAGTTACATGAGACCCAGGCCAGATTCTCTCACCAGCACCCACCCTGCCAGCCCCCCAATCCACATCCCAGGATGGATAGGTCCTCTGTCCAATCACAACTCAGGTTCCATCTCCCTCATTCAGCCCATGGGTGATGCCTCTTTTTCTGAATTGTTGTCTGAGCTCATCATTTCCCCCTTTGTATTGATAATTAACTCTAAATATAAGTGGTCAACATCCTCCCAACTAATTTGTAAGTCATTCATTTATTCAACAAGTATTTTCAAACACCTGTTTGTTTGAGGCCTGTGTGTAGGCTCTCAGACACAATTATATCAAAGCACCAAGCATTGTATTTTCTTGGCAGTTGAGTGGAAGTCAAATAGAAAACAACATGAACTGAGCAAAAATAATTAAATGCAACAGAGGAAAGAAGCATGATATTCAGAAACTCTAAAACAGATCTTCCCTGGTAATATTTATATACTTTGCTATTCTGTAGCATCTTTCACATGATAGTATTAATAGCTGTTTATAAATTGATTAATGAGTGAATCAGAGTTTGTATCATCCACAAAGCATGGAAAACCTAATTCTGGTTGATAAATAGAGA
>NW_011494680.1:9801150-9802212 GCF_000754665.1 Bison bison bison
AGATGATAGATTTGAAGATAAACACTTTGAGAATTTCTTATACTTGAAAGTTTAGTATATGTGGGTGTGTGATTTGCTTTTTGCCTTCAGGAATTTACTGAAATACATCCTGTGATTCTAACTGGAATTATAGGACAGAGATTGGCCTTTTGAAGATAATCTGATTTTTTGCCACAAATTTAAAAAATCAGGTTAAAGTTCAATAGTCAGATAAGAAAAGATAAGTCAGATAAAGTTCAATAGTCACACGAAGAAGAAAATAGAAGTCTTGGCAGAACACTCAGCATTTGAGGAAGCTGTGTATTTTCATGACTGCACGTCATTTCTGAAATTCTTACAACTAATAGGTCCAAAGTTAGTTATAACAAATGTATTTTGCTCAAGTTAAACTGATAGTGACAGCAGACAGTTTCAACAACTCATTTTCAAGAAGCATTTTTTAGCTGACAATAGAAATATACATCTGACCCACTTTAAACAATTTACAAAGGAATCCTCCCTTACCAGAATACTAGGTTTTGCATTTACACAGAATCCTATTTTATGCAGAATACGAGGAGGAGCGAGTGGAACTAAAATGAAGACGTTAGTGTAAGAATGTTCAAAATGAGTCTGACTGCTGCCATCCATCCCTAATGGGCCATAAGAAACCTGGAGCTTTAGGGCATTCGAGAGCTGTTTCATTAAAATAATCTACTAAAATGACCACATATGTGTTTTTATTCAGAAAATAGGATCTTTTTCCTGGAGTTGAGTATTCCTCCCCCTTGTTTATTTTGATGCCTTCTAAGAACCTGAGAATTGACTCAGAGTGGGTTTCTGAGTCACTCAGTCATGTCTGACTCTTTGCAGCCCCATGGACTAAAGCCTACCAGGCTTCTCTGCCCATGGAATTTCCCAGGCAAGAATACTGGAGTGGGTTGCCATTTCCTTCTTTCAGGAATCTTTTCCATCCAAGGATTGAACCCTTGTCTCCTACCTTGGCAGGTGGATTCTTTACTGCTGAGCCACCAGAAGATTCTGAGTGTTGGACGAATTTCAAATCTCCTCTAACCCCACAGT
>NW_011494680.1:9802401-9830770 GCF_000754665.1 Bison bison bison
TCCTCCAGTCTTTCCTTTCCCCGCTTCTTCCTTCTTCTTCTTTTTTTTTTTAAACATATTACTTCATTTTTTTTTGTCACATTTATTTTTGTATATCAGGGCTTTCTATTTTCACACCTTTGCAGCCTGGGTACCAGCAACTGCATGGTTAAAGTCCCAGCAGGAAATGCTCAAAATTAGGATACTTCAAGGGGAGTTGAATAAAAAGCCTGTTTACAGAGATATGGGCAGGGTTTGAGAAAACCATGTGGCAGAGTGCAGAGTTCAGTGGTTGCAAGCAGCAGGCAGCACTTTGTACCCTGAGATCTGAAGGAGCAAGGGAGGGAGGTTACCAGGGTAGGAGGCAGAGACCCTGGGAGAGGGCTGAGTTTTGCCATCTGAGACCTTTAGCCTGAGGAAAGGAGGAAGCTGGAGGTGTGAATCATCCACCTCTTACTCTCAACACCAGGTGCTTCTGCTGGTGAAGCCCAGCAGGAAGCCAGGGAGCAATGCCTCCCAGGGAAGGAAGGAATCCATTCAGCTGGCCTCCAGAGTGGAGAAGGTGGAGGGGAAGGGGAAATAGCTAGCTTGGAGGATGTTTATCAGACAGTTGTTGCAGGGAGAAGTCAATTCTGACTCTGCTGGAACTGTTCCTTTGACTTGCTTTCCATTGGTTTTGTTATTATAATTACATATAATGGCCTGCTTCAGAGAACTCTACCTGACTGTTGAACTAAAGTGCCATTGTTCAGAACCCTGTCCACCTGTATATGGCAGGAAAGAAGAAATTAACACATCCCCCTGCCTGAGGCTTGCCATTCTAGGAGAGACTTGCAAGATTAAATGGCCTTTTTACTTTGTTTCCTCACCAACCGCCCCCCTCCACCCTGCACCGCGTCTCTGATCAATAAAAGAATCAGGCAACCAGACCCCAGAAGATGGCTGTTTTGAGATGTTAGTCTTCCATCTTCTTGATGTGCAGGCTCCCTGAATACAGTCGTATTATTTGCCTCAATGCCTCATCTCTCGTTCAGTGACTTAGTAACACAGTCAGGCACATACCCGCAGCAAAACCTGGCAATTTGAAGAGATGCAAGTTGTGGCCATCAGATTGGGCAAAGCTTGGTGTTTCAACAGAATGGCTTCTGAACTCTGAGACACTGTGCTCTGCCTTGGTTCCAGCTTCTGAATCTGCCTTTGCCCTACCATCCCCATATCTGTTGAGCAAGCATAGTTTTAATTTTGCACCCTTGTGCAATTGCTTTGAATTCCCCTCCAAGTAGGCACAACTTAGAAGAGTACCTAATAAGCATTTGTTAGAGAAATGAGTGGGCATAATCAGCTTAGTCTTGTCTTGACTAATTCTCTGCTCAGCCTGTAACTATGATCAGCACTCTTGGTTCTTGTAACTCAGTTTCTTCCTTCGTTGCTGATGGTCCTTGCTGCTTTCTTTGGGTTCTATATTTTTATTCTGTCCCTATCTTGATTGGGTGGCAAGCGATCACTCTGGGCAGGATGCACTTGACAAGACCAAAGTCCTAGAAACATTGGCTTTTCTCCCTCCCCCCTTTTTTTTCTATTCTTTTAAGATTTTTTGCCTACTTCCCCAGATTCCCACTTTTGGAAGCCCATTTTCAGTGTAGCAATTATGTTAGTATCTTTGTATGGAAGATGCTGCTGTGGCTGATATTGAACTTTTTCCTATACATCTTGAGGCCTTTTTTTCATACATACTTTCTTGTTCCAGACAGAATCTCCTTTCTGAACTTTTAAAGTGGGACAAATATCGAAATATGTCTTAAGAAAGAAGGAGGCAGATATGGATTTTAACATGGAATCCTCACATTTTCTGATACAGGATTTAGTTTGTTCATGGTAATGAACTTGAGGAAAAGTCTAGAGTTGACTTGGTGGTGGGGAGGTCATGGGCTGAGCCACACTTCTGCTCTTCTTTCAGCTCTTCCTGGTAGCCCACCAGGCTCCTCTGTCCACAGGATACTCCAGGCAAGGATACTGCAGTGGGTTGCCATTTCTTCCTCCATACAGTAAGTATGCTGGCACTCTTATCTTTCTTCTGAATATGTCTTTTTTCCTCTGCCTGCCTTTCATTTGACCTCCATGTATTTTGGTGTTTTTCTTCATTTTTATTGTGATTGGCATTTGTTGCATTCAGTGACACTATGGGTTTATAGTTTTCACCAGAGCAGGACCATTTTTGGCCAATGTATCTTCAAATATTTTATTATGACTGCCCCCCATCCCTGCCACCCATCTTCCTTTGGAAACTCCAAACAAACATACATCTGTCTCCTTGAAGTTGTCCCACGGTTCACTGGGGTTTTTTCGGGATTTTATCTCTGTTAGGCACTGAACCTATATTATCTTGCTTTCTCTCATAACAGGCATTCAAGTTAGGCAATATTATCACCCCTTTTATAGCACTTAATGGTAGGTAACTTGTCAAGATGACGCAGATTTAGTCATTGGAATATGATCACTCTAACCTAGGTGGTCCACTTCCAAGGCTTGTGATTTCTTTTATTCATAGCAAAATAGAACACAGACCACATCTAGTATAGATGTGGAAATCAGCTGCTCCCTACTTCTCTTCTTTGCCTTGGATATGTTTCTCTTCCAACATACCTTGGAAGGGAAGTGTGACCATAATGCATAAGCATGCTTTCCAAGCCTCTGTCCTATTCTTCCTGAAACA
Source organism: Bison bison bison (assembly GCF_000754665.1). Classification (NCBI taxonomy): domain Eukaryota; kingdom Metazoa; phylum Chordata; class Mammalia; order Artiodactyla; family Bovidae; genus Bison; species Bison bison. Next base: position 9,805,094 of record NW_011494680.1, read on the forward strand.
TTCATGGTGTCTTGGCTTCTCTGGTGGCTCAGATGGTAAAGAATCCACCTACAATGCAGGAGAACAGGGTTTGAATCCTGGGTTGGTTCCATGGGTGGGAAAGATATTTCAGGGAAGGGAATGGCAACTCACTCCAGTATTCTTGCCTGGAGAAATCCATGGACAGAGGAGCCTGGTAGGCTACAGTCCATGGGGTCACAGAGTTGGCCACGACTGAGCAACTAACACTTTCATTTTCAATACTAACAGCATCATATACGGACTCCAAACCTTCCCTGGTACCACTCTCAGTCCTCATCCCAGATCAGACATGACTGAGCAGCAGCAACAGCATCTTTCTTGTAATAACATGTGTCCTGAGCACTGTGAAGTGATATCTTTAAAACTCCTTAAATATGTTCAGTTTATTGTTATCAATTATATGCCAAAAAAGCTTTCACTATTTTTATTAATATTTCTGTTAGTCAAAATGTCTCAGCTTCATACTCTTAATATTAATTTAATTAAATATAGGCTGTTGGTTTGAATTTCTTCAATCCTTCCCCAACACTGCTGGTAGTTTTTAAAAGTTATTTTCTGATGTCTCCTAGCATACATTATGTCCTATATAGAACCTTCAATCTGCCTGTTATTCCTTTGTAGATAATTTTCCTTTTCCTGTGGTAGTTTTTTAAGATTTCTTTTTACTGATGGTGTTGTACGTTTCACCATGGTGTAGTTAGATATGGATTTACTTTTATGTAACCTTGTTGGCACCACCTTCATGCTTTCTATTTTTGGATTAAAATCTTTCTTCAATCCCATGAAATCTGCAGCCACTGTATTTTTAAATAACATCTTTATTGAGATATAATTGACAAGCCCTAAAATTCATTTTTTACGTGTATAGTTCAGTCATTTTCTGTATGTCACTAAGTTGTGCAACCACCTTACTATTCAATTCTGGGACACTTTCATCAACTGGAAAATGAACCTCAGACCTTAGCAAACTCATCTATTCTGGATATTTAATACAAATGGAATTATACAATATGGGACTGCCGGGAGCCAGCACAGGAGATCCCACCCATGACAAGGTCATGCGGAAGAGACCTGACAGGCAAGGCGGATCAGGACTCGAGGGACTCCCTGGACCTGCTCGAGCATCGACCCCGAAACCAAAGTCTGTCTGTCTACTGTTTACTATATTTTGCCTTTCACCAACTCTTCTGACATTAACAGGGGGCTATCCCCGACCACCTTCCTCTGAAGAAAATCAACTTAGGGCTCTAATTAATAAGTCTCTTGGGCTTGAAAGGAGTATTTCAGTTCTAACCCCTCTGTTAGCATTTTAGCTTGCTTGGCAGGTTTATCCATCCTCTTGGAACTAACACACATGATTGTTCACAACACCCCAAGTATAACCTCTGAGCAATAAAAAAGCTTTATTAGAATAATATTGCATTGTTGAGCCAATGTTTGCTACCAAGTTTCCTTATCCCTTACCCAGTGTGCACCTGGGGGTGCATTAGCTAGTATAGTTGGTGTGCAAGAAAAACAAGCAGTAGCCTTGACATTAGCAACATAAAACCCTTGAGTTAATAAGTTCTTTCTTTGTTGTAACCCACTGCACCTTTGCTCCATAAGAATGTAACTTTATTTAACACTTTCTGAGGGAGACACAGATTGAAAAAATAAAGAAGAAACACTTTAAGGGAAAACAAGTTTTCTGGCTGACCAACCTTTATCAGAAAAAGGTCATAAAATGTCAATAGGCCTCAGGGCCAGAAGAAGATAATGTGCATAACACAAAGACCCTTGTAAATGGAAAGGTATGCAAAAAAACATCCTGGTCCCGATGAAGGTCAAACTGATGTAATGTTGAGCTGACTCTGCATGACTCTGTATCTTTCACTTCTGGAAATGTGTAATTCAGGGTATAAAAGCTCCTTTTGAAAATAAAGCTGCAGACCCGGCTTCATCAGAGCTTGATCTCCCCATGTCATTCTTTCTTTCTTTCCTATTCTTTCTTTCTCTCTCTCTTCTTCTTTCAGGATGACTCCTTGGGAAACAGGGGCTCTCTGAGTTCACTTTTTTGCCTGGGCTTCTAAGACCCGATCTGAAAGGCGCCCTGCATCTTCACAGGGGAGAGGGCGTCCTGCGTCCTCACCCCACCGAGAAGGCACCTGCGGCCTCCGTGAACAGAGCAAGTTCTGTGTCAGGAGCTTTATTGGCTTTCTGTGTAAACCAAGGAAGATCAAGCCTCTTTCTCTCCCCTTTTACTTTCCTTATCGCCGACGCCGTCATCCTGAGGGATTCCCTGGATCCTGCAGGGGCTGGACCCTGGTATGGGACCTTTTGTGTTCTGCTTCTGTCACGTCACCTAATGTTTTCAAGCTTCATCATGTTGTAGCATGCATCTGTGTGTCATTCATTTTTAAGGCTGAATAATATTCCATTGTATAGAGACCACATTTTATTTAATCTATTCATCAGCTGATGGTATTTGGGTTGTTTTCATTTTTTTTGATATTATGGATAATGTTGGTATAAACATTTGTGTTTCTGTTTTTTGTGCAGTCATATGTTTTCAGTTCTCTTGTGCATGTACCTATGAAATGAAATGTTGGATCATCAATATGCCAGCAAATTTGGAATACTCAGCAGTGGCCACAGGACTGGAAAAGGTTAATTTTCATTTTAATCCCAAAGAAAGGCAATGCCAAAGAATGCTCAAACTACCGCACAATTGCACTCATCTCACATGTTAGTAAAGTAATGCTTAAAATTCTCCAAGTCAGGCTTCAACAGTACATGAACCATGAACTTCCAGATGTTTGAGCTGGTTTTAGAAAAGGCAGAGGAACCAGAGATCAAATTGCCAACATCCTCTGGATCATCAAAAAAACAAAAGAGTTCCAGGAAAAACATCTGTTTCTGCTTTATTGACTATGCCAAAGCCTTTGACTGTGTGGATCACAAGAAACTGTGGAAAATTCTTCAAGAGATGGGAATACCAGACCACTTGACCTGCCTCTTGAGAAAAACCTGTATGCAGGTCAGGAAGTAACAGTTAGAACTGGACATGGAACAACAGACTGGTTCCAAATAGGAAAAGGAGTACGTCCAGGCTGTATATTATCACCTTGCTTATTTAATTTATACACAGAGTACATCATGAGAAATGCTGGGCTGGATGAAGCACAAGCTGGAATCAAGATTGCTGGGAGAAATATCAATAACCTCAGATATGCAGATGACACCACCCTTATGGCAGAAAGTGAAGAAGAACTAAAGAGCCTCTTGATGAAAGTGAAAGAGGAGAGTGAAAAAGTAGGCTTAAAGCTCAGCATTCAGAAAACTAAGGTCATGGCATCCGGTCCTGAAGGAGGAAACAGACAGAACAGGCTCTGTCTTGAAAGCAGGACTCCATCTTGGGCTGGACTATGGACTTTAATCTATATGCCCAGTATCTATGGAAATGACATACCAACTGGAAAACCAGACCCCGGATGGAAGAGCCCCAAGGCTCATACCTAGACTCCCAAAAGAATACCCTAATTATCTGTGTAACCGAATAGAATCATAAATTCTATTATGCTTATTGGGGTATGACCACAGGCCTATTGATAATTGTCCTAGGCCTAAGACATATGAATCATGAGTTATCTTTGACTGTATCTTTCTTTTCCTTTGTTCAGACTAGTTTCAGGGAATTTGGAGAGGTGGGTTTGGGCACGTACACTTAGGGTATATAAGGTTTTCACAAAAACTGGTCGGGGTCCTTGGCTAAGAGGAGACTCTGCCTTGGGCCTACCAGTGTAAAAAACTGCACTCCACCATCTGCATTGTCCTTCTGAGTGAGTTTGTTTTCCAGAACGTGTGGCTACAACAATCCCATTACTTCATGGCAAATAGATGGGGAAACAGTGGAAACAGTGGCTGACTTTATTTTTGGGGCTTCAAAATCACTGCAGATGGTGACTGCAGCCATGAAATTAAAAGACACTTACTCCTTGGAAGGAAAGTTATGACCTTGGAAGGAAAGTTATGCTAGACATCATATTGAAAAGCAGAGACATTACTTTGTCAACAAAGGTCCGTCTAGTCAAGGCTATGGTTTTTCCAGTGGTCATGTATGGATGTGAGAGTTGGACTATAAAGAAAGCTGAGCACAGAAGAATTGATGCTTTTGGCCTGTGATGTTGGAGAAGACTCTTGAGAGTCCTTTGGACTGCAAGGAGATCCAACCAGTCCATCCTAAAGGATATCAGTCCTGGGTGTTCATTGGTAGGACTGATGTTGAAGCTGAAACTCCAATACTTTGGCCTCCTGATGTGAAAAAGTCCCTGATGCTGGGAAAGATTGAGGGCAGGAGGAGAAGGGGATGACATAGGATGAGATGGTTGGATGGCATCACTGACTCAGTGGACATGGGTTTGGGTGGACTCTGGGAGTTGGTGATGGACAGCGAGGCCTGGCATGCTGCAGTTCATGGGGTCACAAAGAGTCAGACATGACTGAGTGACTGAACTGAACTGAATTGATGGTAAAAAGTTTTACTTTTTGAGGAATTTCCCAACTGCTTTCCATCAATGTGTGAGGGTTCCAACTTTTCGTTATCCTTAAGAACACTTGTTATTGACCATCTTTTTTTAAAAAAAAATTATTATAGCCATTCCAGTGAGAATAAAAGACTACTATTTCTTCTCTGTCATTTTTTGCAGTATCATCTTTATTTTTAAATTGATTTTTATTGGAGTATAGTTACTTTACAATGTTGTGTTGGTTTCTACTGCATAGTAAAGTGAATCAGCTATATGCATTTATTTGATTCTTGTCAGTTAATTTCATTTTCAATTTTTAATAAAAAATTTCTGTGTTTTGTTGTGAATGAATTCCTTATTGTTAACTTTCTGTTACATAAAGCAATTTTTAATTGTATCTGGTCTAGTATCTATCCTGTTTAATTAGTTTTTTCCTAGTAACAATATGCCTCATTTATTGCTAACATATTTTAATTTCAAAATTTCTTCCTCTTTTTTTATGGAAGACCTTCCTGTCTTTATCTCTTTGAAAATCTTGAAATGCTTGTAAAATTCCTTTTTAGGTGGTCTTAATATTTGCTTAATATTTGCTTGAGAGTGAAGTGATAGTAGTTGCATTTGTTGGCTTTCTTTTTCTTTTTTAAAAATATTTATTTTTAATTGGAGGATAATTGCTTACAATATTGTGTTGGTTTCTGCTATATACCAACATGAATCAGCTCTTGGTATTGCATGTTGGCTTTCTTCATGTTATTTTCTTTATATATTGTAGAATTTTGTAGTGCTACTCATGTCAAACCAAAGTATTTGTTTCACTCACTTTCCTTATTCTTACTTGTTTACCAGTTTTGGTTCAGAAAGAGAATTTACATTGGAGGTTTGAACCACTTCTCCGCCATAAAGTCAATCTTATTTCAATAAATAGGTGGCTTTGCCCAGATACTGGTTCTTCCACTGCATCTACTTGCCCTTCCCACCTCAGCTATCCAGCAGTCCTGGTCAGCAGTCTTGGCTTTTTTTTTCTTTTGGCCATCTTCAATAGATGGGCGAGACCTGCCCCTACTGAGGTCCTTGCAATGGACCCGGATCTCACACTCCCCTCCTAGCCCCAGTTATCATGAGATAAAGAGGAGGCTGCCTCCACCAGACTCCAGACTCAGAGCCTGGGAGCTCAGTTTGCAGCTCCCACTTCATGCAGTGTCTCTAATATGGTTCTAAGTTACATACAGGCTCATAATTTTCTGAGCATAATTATGTATTTAAATTAAAATGATTTACATATCTTTGCAATGAGTTTGGGCTTCCTGGGTGGCGCTACTGGTAAAAAACTCACCTGCCAACACAGGAGACTTAAGAGACATGGGTTTGATCCCTAGGTCGGGAAGATCTCCTACAGGAGAGCACAGCAACCCACTCCAGTATTCTTGCCTGGATAACTGTCTACTTGTTGAGACAAAAATCAACCACACAAATTAACAAATAGTTATAAAATGAAACAACATAGGGGTCGAACCCATGTCTCCTGCACTGCAGGTGGATTCAAGACAGAGCAGGCAGAAGTTTCAAACCTTGCCCTGGAGCAGTAGAGTGCTATATTAGACAGTTACTACTACATGCACACATGTATACATGTTTTTTTGTATAGTATAGGACAGACAGTGCATGAATATAAGAGTTAACTGCAGCATTTGTTCCAATGTGAAAAATTAAATTTCTGGTAGAACTGTTAAAAGAGAGCAAAATGTACATGTTATATAATATTATATAGTGAAGAAAGATTTACATGTTGATGTAGAAATACTGCCAAATATAGTAAGTGAAGAAAAGGTGGTGGAATACATAAAGAATTATTTTGTTAATACTAACAGTTAAAAAAAACACAACTGTGTATGTCCATGCATGTGTGTGTATATACTCATTAATGAAAAAAATGTTAACTTAGGGTAAACATAGGACTTTTAATAATAGTTAAAAGTTATGCAAGTTATAGGAGGTGAAAGAAAAATTTCACTTTTAATATTGTACAGTTCTGCATTTGCTTGAATTTTCTTACAAAGGACTAGTCACACTTAGAACTACCTGAAATTTCCCCTCTTCTTTTTTTGTGGTTGATTGTCTCACTCTACACATTAGAATATAAGTTTTGAGAAAGCAGAGAAGTAGATGACTCTTACTTTCTATAGCTCCTGGGCCTAGAATACTGTATACGCTGTAGAATATGCTCCATAAATGCTTGATGAATGAATAACTTGAGAAATGAAAAGGAAAAAAAAAAATGTCTTGCTGGGTAAATTCTCTATTTCCCACCCAAATTCACCTAAGCTCCTGCCATCCGGCAATTCTTTAGCCAGAGTTGAATCTCTATCATCTTGATGCTGATTTTTTTCTTTTTCCTTTTTTTTTTTGGCTGTGTCCACACAGACATGTGGGATCCTATATCCTCAACCAAGTATCGAACCTGTGTCCCCTGCATGCAGTCCTAACTAGGGGACCACCGGGTAAGTCCTTTAATGCTGATTTCAAAGTGTGTATCTCTTCATGGCCTCTTCCCTAGTCTTAGCACTTTTTCTGTCCATAGAAGATCTAGCCTTTTACAAGAATGAGAAATTGAAAGGGGATTTGCAGAAGGTTGGCTCTTTTGGTTCCTGTCCTCAACCCCCCGTTCCGATTTCTTTTGTAGATCAGTCCCTCGACATGGGGAGACAGAGACCCTTGAATTGTCTGGGGTTCTCCAGGGAAGACAGCAGTGGAGTCTCCTGTCACCCAGCCTGGGTGCGAGGCAAGCACCAGTGATGATGGGAGAGGATGTCTCTGTAATCGGTCACCTCCACTGTATAATCATAAGAGATTTGATTTAGACCATACCTGAATTGCCTAGTGGTTTTCTCTACTTTCTTCCATTTAAGTCTGAATCTTGCAATAAGGAGGTTCATAAGCTGCTCCACAGTCAGCCCCCGGTCTAGTTTTTGCTGACTATATAGAGTTTCTCCATGTTCAGCTGCAGAGAATAAAACCAATCTTATTTTGGTACTGACAGACTATTGGGTGATGTCCATGTATAGAGCCCTCTCTTGTGTTGTTGGAAGAGGGTGTGCCTGTCCCTTCAGTGAAGGGGCTCCTTGAAACAGCTCTCCCATCAAAACCGCTGAGTCCCCTACAAAGTGGTCTGTGCTCCTCATCTGGCTGAGGACCTTCTACTAATGGCAGGGAGCCTGTGGGGAAACAGCAGAGACCGACAGGCACCCGGTGGGGAGGGCACTGCTGTAGCAGACACTCCACCTTGTGTTCCAAACGGGGAAGAACACATCGGGTACAGCTTGAGACACCAGGTGAACTGCCAGTGATGCCCTGGAGTCTGTCTACAGGCAGGGTTATGGGCATACAGTGGAGATTGAAACAGGGAGATAAAAACTGTCCCCTGAGGAGTCCTTTATGTTAAAAAAAATCTATTTATTTATTTGGCTGTTCCTGGTCTTAATTGTGACATGTGGGATCCAGTTCCCAGACCAGAGATCGAACTCAGGCCCCCTGCATTGGAAGCCACTGGACCACCAGGGAAGTCTCCTGAAGGCATTTTATAGTTTTTAAAAAATTCCTGCATTTATTTCGTTGTGTAAGGCCATTCACCACAGAGCAGAAAATAGTTAGGATGCTTCACTTGAAAAATAAATACATTTGAAAAGCAAAAGTGTAACTTAGAATACCCGAGTGGTCAATGGGCACATAAAATGATGTTCGATCTCATTAGTAATTAGGAAAATGTAAATTAAAACAAAATTTACAAAAAGATAATATGAAGAATTGGTGGGACATACACTGCAGTTGGAGAAGGAAATGGCAACCCACTCCAGTACTCTTGCCTGGAAAATCCCATGGACAGAGAAGCCTGTAGACTACAATCCATGGGATCACAAAGAGTTGGACACGACTGAGTGACTTCACTTTCACTTACACTGCTGTTGCTGCTAAGTCGCTTCAGTCGTGTCTGACTCCGTGAGACCCCATAGACGGCAGCCCACCAGGCTCCCCTGCCCCTGGGACTCTGCAGGCAAGAACACTGGAGTGGGTTGCCATTTCCTTCTCCAATGCATGAAAGCGAAAAGTGAAAGTGAAGTCGCTCAGTCTTTTCTTGACTCTTAGCGACCCCATGGACTGCAGCCCACCAGGCTCCTCCATCCATGGGATTTTCCAGGCAAGAGTACTGGAGTTAGGATTCCAAATTATACAAACTGTTTAAAAACTGGTGTGACAAGCTACCTTTGAACATATGCACATCCTAATATCTGGCAAATCTACTCTTGATTATATTCCCAAGAGAACTATCTCACTGTGATGAGCAACACGGTCACAGCAGTATTTGCAATAACCCCAAACTGGAACCAAAATGAGCCCCCATTAATAATACAATGGATCTGGTGGTATTTTCAGGCAATGGAATACCATATGGCAATAAAAATAATGTACCAACAATGGCTCTATGCAACAGGATGACTGAATTCCATAAATATAACTCTAGCCACATAAATGGAAAGTTTAAAAATATGCAGATTAATCTGTGGTTATACAGGTCAGGAGAGTGTCTACCCTTGGGGAGCAGAGGTGTGCATGCTTGTTCAGTCATGTCTGATTCTTCCACCCCATAGACTGTAGCCCGCCAGGCTCCTCAGTCCATGGGATTCTCCAGGCAAGAATGCGGGAATGAGTTGTCGTGCCCTCCTCCAGGGGATCTTCCCCATCCAGGGACTGAACCTACATCTTAGTCTCCTGCATTGGCAGGCAGTTTCTTTACCACTAGTGCCACCTGGGAAGCCCACATGGCATGGTATGTCTAAGCTATTGCATCGCTCCCTTTGCTGATGTGATGTTTGCAGTCTAAGTCCCTGAGAGGCCCAGGTGAGGGATACCTGGTTCCTGAGAGGATGAGGTGAGGCATACCTTGTCCCTGAGAGGACTAAGTGAGGCAGAGAGAGGTAGAGAAAAGCCCAAGACCCACTAGTAAGAGCTGAGGGGGTTTAGAAGGCAGTAGCTGATCCTGTCTGGGCTGCCTCTGTGCTGGCGAGGCTGAAGCATCTTATGTTAACCTGTTCCCACCACCTAATGAGGCTCGGACGAGGAGAGTGTGGCAGGAGAGCTTCCCATCACACCACTAGCTGGGATTTCTACGCAGGCAGCCTGGTCGTAGAAGTCACAGTTTATCACCTCCTAGGAGGAACCCAGTGGTGTGCATGCTTAGTCACTCAGTTGTGTCCGACTCTCTGTGACCCCACGGACTGTATGTAGCCCACCAGGCTCCTCTGTCCATGGAATTCTCCAGGCAAGAATACTGGAGTGGGTTTCCATTCCCTTCTCCAGGGGATCTTCCCGACCCAGGGATCGAACCTGCCTCTCTTGTGTCTCCTGCGTTGGCAGGTGGATTCTTTACCATCTGGGCCACTTGGGAAACCCAGGAGGAACCCAGATCAGGACTCAGGCTTGGAGGTGGAACTGGGGAAGGGAAGGGAGGTGAAGGGGGAAAACAGGGCCAGGACAGGGATGGGGTGGAGCAGCAGCACCCTCTGCAGTACGTGGGGGTCATTCTCAGAGGCACAGAGTTTTCCCGGAGACTCTCAGTGAGCTGCGAGTTTGAGCTCATCTTACCCTGGACTCTAGCCCATCAACCCTAAGTCTTTGCCTGGGCTTGTCCTCACCCTAGGTTGAGGTTACGGGACCTAGAGCACCCGTGCTGAGCTCAAGCTGAGCACCATGGCCAAGACACAGTGATTTGTTTTAAAAGAGCATCCAAGGGGTCTCAGGCAAGCACCCCAGCACATTTAAATAGGAGTCTTGAAAATTCAAACTTTTAAGAGATAAAGCTGCAAAATTCTGATGATAGAAGCTCAGCCTGAAGGTAGGACAGAACAGGGGTATCTGGGGACATAGGAGCCCCTGGGGCACATGGGTCCCATTTTGTGTACAGTCGCCCTTGTTCACTGGTTAAGGTCAGCCTGGGTGGGTTTCTTGCTTTCTGTGATGTTCTGAGAGGAGCTGGTGGCCCCATGTTCACCTAAAGGGAAGGAGTCATCTCATCCCATGATCTTTCCCTTCTCTTCTCTCGCCTCAGTTCCTTCCCCGCTAAATGTTTGTGGCGTGCCCTCTGGGTCCTTAATTCACCAGCAGGTGTGAGGGGTGAGCAAATACGAGAGCTGGCTACACTATTACTGGGCCCTTGGCAGAGACACCAAATGGTGAAGCAGAGGCCAGGCATTGGTTTGTTAACCACTCTGAGTGTTTGAGCTCTGACTACACAGCTACCCCAAGCAGAAATAAAAGGGCTCCTCATAAAGAATGGTGGCTGGTTTGAAAAAAGTCTATCCATTTGATTACATTTTCTCAAACATCTTGGGTGAGATACCTATGTACACATATTGCTTTACTGTAACATAATAATTAGGTTATTATCAGGAAGGGAAGAGGCATGCTACTCTTATCCTTGGGTGTAGGCCGGATTTCTGTTTCTCAGATTTGGCAATCCTTACTTCCTGGGGAGAGAATTAAATGACTTCTTTATTCCTCAAAGGACTAGCCCCATGTCTCTCAAATCTGACCTACAGGTGGGTTTTATTTGGGCCACACGGGTTTAAATGGAATCAATGGCTGAAATGAAAAACTTGAGATGTTGTCGTGAAGATGGAGGTTTCAGATTTCTTTGGAAAAGTCTGGCAATACTGGCTGGCAGTTCCCAGGGAAGAAATTGACTCAGGCTGAATAGAGACCCAGGATCTCTGATGTGCTTCGGCCCCGTCATGTCTGACTGGTCCAGGCATGGATTTCCAGGGGCCTGCTGCTGTTTATCAGCTCCTTCCCAGTCTGCTTCACACACTTACATTATCTGCATCTCTAGCTCAGAAGGAGGTGGGTGCTGGCCTGGAAGAAGTTAGTTTGTCAAGGATGAGGGAGATAGATAGTGGGCAGGGGTGGGGGCGCTCGGTGAGTGGCAGGGACCTGTGACCCTTTGCACTGGCTGGGAGGATAGTGCATGGCTGTGGGAATGTCCCAGGAAGCCGGTGGGGCTGGATGCAGAGCGCGACGGCCCCACTGGATTGGAGCCTGCGGTCTTGCACAGCACTACACTGCAGAGCAGAGGCTGCTCCTCTGTGGCTAAGCTCTGATCTTGAGGGGAAGAACTTAAAGGAATGGATGAGTGAGGGTCCTGGGAAAATGACTCAGCAGACAGGAATTTAGCTGCAGGTGGCTTCAATTAGAAACACAAAGACGTGTTACATTTTTTGGTACCTGAATGTTGTCCCAAATGGCTTAATTAATGAAATAGTCATAAATCCCTTATGTGATGAGAATTTGCCTTCCAAAACATTCATAGTACCTTGCCCGGGGATCTGGTCACCAAATCCCTCGATTCACTCATCTATCCATTCATCAGATATCGGAAGACCCACAATGGTTGTGACGTAGGAGTGGACAATAGTGAGCAAGATAGCATCTCCAGTTCTTCCGAGTCTTGTGGTGATCTGGATGAGAGATATGGAACTGGAGTGGAGAGAGGACATTGCTTGGGAGCAAGAAATTTGGGGTCTTAATTCCATTTCTGTCCTTCAACTCCTGGGTAACATTGGGCCAATGACTAGATCTTTCTGGGCTCCATTTTTCTTATTTGTAAAATAGGGCTAAATTATCTTTTTTTTTTTTTATTAACTTCTAAAATACTTTGCTGAAGAAAAGAGACACACACATCTGAATGTAAAATGTAGATTTTCTTATACATAAGGGCATAGTTGGTTAGGCTTTGGTGTTCTTTATGGATGTGAATTCCAGAAATGAGAGTCACAATGCATTGTGTTTTCCTTCAGTGTCTTCACTCATCTTTGATTTCATATTGTTGTTGTTGTTTCAGTTGCCAAGTCGTGTCTGACTCTGTGACCCCATGGACTGTAGCCCACCAGGCTCCTCTATTTATTGGATTTCCCAGGCAAGAATACTGAGTGGGTTGCCATTTCCTCTTGCAGGGGATCTTCCCGACCCAGGGATTGAACCCACATCTCCTGCACTGGAAGGTGGATTCTTTACTGCTGAACCACCAGGTAAGCCCAACATTTCGAATATAAGGAATCAAATGAAAAATGTTTTTACAGGTTTGGCTGTAGGAAGAGGAGGGGACCAGTAATGCTTCTGTCAAAAATCAAATGGTTTCACTGTCTCTGAGTTTGTGATTTGCTGGGGAAACTGAAGGGCAAATGAGACCTCTGAAGGAGAAGAAAGTTAAGAATGTTATGCAGTTGGGGTAATGGGTTTATTATATCTACACACAAGTAGGCATTTATTGGCATTGTGTCAAAAATAAAGGACAAAGTGATAACAAAAACTGAGCATGGAAACAAGACAGCTGCAACAGACCAATATTTAAAAGCTTAAAGATTCTCAGAACACAGAACCTGGGATCACAGCTTTCAGGTTGTATAGTTAATTATCTGGACTCTCAAGTCAACTATATAATGCAAGCGACACGGGACAATACAACACACCAGCGCAGCAGTCTTTCACTGGGGGCAGAGGAAGGCTTGCTGGGGCTTCAGGTCACTGATGGGAAAGGGGATTAAAATCTCATAAATCCTCCATATCTTTTCTCCATTTCAGGAACTTCCTTGGAGTAACTTTCGCCTTCTTCCTCGGAGGGTAGGGGCTCGGCGAAGCGCTTGAGGAAGCCACCGTACCTTTTCTGGTAGTCCATCCACCACTCTGGACGACCCACTCTTCTCATGAAACCCCCGTATCGCTTCTGCAGCTCTTTGGTTTCATCTTCTAGGTGGGGGCTTCTCTTTAAGCCTCTCATGAAGCCCCCGTATCTCTTGCTCACGTCTTCAGCATCACTGCCCTCCTGGTGGAGGCTCCCCTCTCGCTGGTCCCCGGCTCCCAGCAGCTCCTTGAGCAGGTTGGAGGAGTTGCCCAGGCCGTCATCTTCCTCTGCATCCTTCTTCATGAAGCCCCCATATCTCTTGCCAAGGACCTCACCTCCATTTGCCTCTTCTTCCGCTTCCAGGGGGTACAGCTCATCCATTTTCTTCATGAAGCCCCCATACCGCTTCATGAAGCCCCCGTACTTCTTAGCAAGCAGGTGGCTCTCCTCCTGTTTGCTGAGGGCACTGGTGGCATCTGGAGGAAGTTCTAGTTTGGTCAGCTGCAGAAGCTCCTTGCAGGTTTCCCAGGTCTTGAGAGAAGGTAGTTTCCCCTCACATTCCAGAGTGCAAGCCTGGGGAAATAATCGATTTAATGACAGAAGAGGCTTTTCTGATTTCACTCAGTGAACACATTTTCAGCCCCCACCGCCCGCCCCACTGGGCCACTCTATGCTTGCTTTGATGAAAAAACTCCCACTTAATAATCTCATTTTTCTTACAACTTTTTGTTGTACTGAACAGGCAGATCGAAGGAAAATCAGAAGGGGAGATTGTGGAGAACTAACTGAATCAAATTAGAATTTGTCTTCAAATTTTAACAGATTGTACTATGATGTACTATTGCTATATTGTAAAGATATTTTCCCACCCAATTTTAACCTATATTTTTCTTAGCATTTCAGTTTTTTTATGGTTCTACTTATAGAACTCAGTTACTAACTCTTGATTTAGACATAAAAACTAGGCCTTTTCTTGAGATTTAAAATATATTGGTATATTACTTAATATGAAATATATACATATCATTTTTCACAAAGAAAAGCATTTTATTAGTGCAACAAAATTCTGGTATATAGTTAATCAGCTCTTACTAATTATTTAAGTTTTGTGTCTAAGAAAATTAAACACATGCACAAATAAAAATCTACAGATCTAATAAAAATAATGGTGCTATTTTATTTTTGACCTCTGATTAAGAAAACTAACCATTATTAAAAATTTAAGATGTTCAGATTTCAAGACTATTTCCATCCTAAAGTGAAATTCAAATACTCCATTTGCCAAAAATTTATGTTGAATATTTTGTATACTATTACCAAAAGGTTATTTTAATATTGGCATTCCTTAAAACAAATAATGGCAAATAACTAGAATAACAGTCATTAGTACAAAAGTGATATTAATTTATATCTTACAGCCTCTCTCTCTCATGCTCAGTTATGTTGGACTCTTCGTAACCCCATGAACTGTAACCCGCCAGGCTCCTCTGTCCATGAGATTTCCCAGGCAAGAATACTGGAGTAGGCTGCCATTTCCTCCTCCAGGGCATCTTCTGACCCAGGGATTGAAATTGCATCTCCTGCATTGGCAGGCGATTTACCTGCCACTGGGAAGGTAATATCCACCTGGGAAACTGATATTCCTACAGCCATCTATACATTTTTTGTATTATTTATCATACTTTGTGTTGGAGAGTAAATTCAGTTTGGACATCAGTCATGGCATGGCTGCTCATTATTTTTTAATCCATCATAGAATGAAGTGCAAGCGTCTTTCACATGGTGCAAATTCCACAATTATTTGTTACTTGATTTTACTACATAATTCTAGCTAGGCAAGCTTATTTCTCATGTATCTTTTCTTTTTCTTCCTGTTTTTTTTTTTTTTTTAATTTGTCTTTTTCATCCAAGCTAAAATTTCAGAGCTGCTGTAATTCTAACAATATAGTGGTTAACAAGCCATTTGTCACAGACAAAATAACTATCCTATATGCAAATCCCAAGAGAAAACCAATCAGTAAAACACAAATAAGAAAGAAAAATATGGATGCTGGGGATTGTCACCTCTACTAAAGACGCAACATTTTTTCTCAGAGTTTAAATATAAGACCTATTTGTCAAATGGAGAGGATGGCGCAATCCAAATGGAACAAACAAACATTTAACCTGAAACATACTGTCTTGGGTTCTGTAGAATCCTTCCCTTAGTGATTTCCCCTGTTTTGTGCATCTAGGTAAGAGAATTGCTTCAGAAGGTCTGGAAAGGCACTTGACTCTTTGGATTAATACATATGCTCTGCCTAACTTTTTAAGTCATCACAGAATCTCAACAAATTGAGACAGGGCAAATGAACCCTTGGGGGAGCTAGTTAAAATGAAGCTTCTTGGGCCCCCACTTCAGCGATTCTGAGTCCCTGGGGGCAGCAAGAGTGATTTAGGAGCATCGGATTACCATTAGAATGACAGTTCTTTTGAACTTAGATTCATTTCTCCCAACAACACCAAGCCCCTGTATAATTTATCTTTGCATCATAGGCCACCTCTTTGGACTCTCTGTGCCCCTTTCACAGCCAAATTAAACTGTTGTCTTACTAGTTTAATTAATAAAATGTACTATTAACGATAGTACCTTCTAGGCAGAACAGAAGTTGAATTTCAGGGGGACTCACCTGTAGAACAGTCCCCGACCCATCTCTCCTGTCCACTGCATTCTCCCTGCCTCCTCTTTATCCACACCGTCCCGTCCCCGCGCCCCCCGCCCCACCCCTCCCCACAAGTGAGGGTCATGGTCTGAGAGACCTAAGGTTAAAAGGGCTAGAGAAATGAAATTCAAAGAAAGACGGCGAGATTATCACTTAAAAAACTGTTATTTGCGGGAAGGATGGGTTGATGCTTGTGTGCGGAAGGGGCCCTAGGTGGGCTTTGTGAGCAGGTGGGTGACTGAGCATCTTCCCTGGGGCAGGTGATGGGGACAGCCGGTGCTCTCCGAGGTCCTGAAGAGAGAGAGAGAGAGCGCGCACCAGCGGGGCGCCCACCTCCCCGGGGTGAAAACGAACAAGGTTTGCGCGACGACATCGCCGCCCTTTCGGTCCCTAGCTAGTCGCGGGGACCCGAAACTCAGAGCCAAATCGGGACCTTGGTCAGCGTTCGGGGAGCAGTCGGGACACCTGGGTCACCTGGGGTCGGCGCCGACTGTGAGCACGGCGGGCCCGGGCTGTGCGCGCAGGGTCCGGGTTAGCTGCTCCCGCACCGCGCAGAACACTCACCAGCGGGTTGAGGTCAGTCGGGCGCGCCAGGCGGTAGCTGCACGTGGCGCAGTCCTGGCTGCATTCTGCCCTGACGGTCGCCAGGAGCCCGGGGCCGAGCGCCAGCAGCCAAGTGCAGAGTCCCAGGAACCGCGCCATGGGCTGCGGGGAGAGCGCACAGAGCTTCGAGTCTGTCCGCGCGCTCAGCGGGGCCCTGGGAAGGACTCCGAGCCGGGCAGCCGCAACTGGGGTGAGGGTGCTTCATCGAACCAGAGCTCACGGGACCCTCTTTCCTGCCCTCCCCCGCCCACCCGGGGGACCGCTCCGATCGCCTCTCCGTTCCCGAGTGGTCCCTGTGGCCCGGAGCCTGGGGCGGCCCCAGGCACTGGCTCTCTGCAGGGCAGGATTCTGGAGGGGACTACGGAGACCAAATTCGAGAGCCCGGGAGCCCGGGGAGTGGCGACATTGACCAGGGTCACATACAAGGAGCGGAAGAAAGTTGGGAGACCCCATGCAATGCAACGAGGAATAAAACGCAGCTGGCTGAGAGCCCCAAACCCACGCAGCAAGGTGGGCTTCGGCCGAGTTCACTCACGTTGCCGCTGTTCGGGGCACGCAGGTCGGTCGTGGAAACCGGGTCCGGGGCGACTCTCGGAGAGGGGAGAGCCAGGAAAGCGGGCGGGCCTCACTCTCGCGGTCCTCGGCGTCGCCGCGGCTGCAGCGCAGAGACGGGTCTCCGGCCTCGCCAGCCTCCCTCGCCGTCCAGGCTGCGGCGGCAGGAGCCACTTTATAATTCGTCCGGGAGCGCAGGAGGCGAGCGCGCCCCAATCGCCGGCGGGCTGCTGTTGACGCAGGCCCTACGCCGGCTGAGCACCGCCCCCGCCGGAAGAGGGGTCCCGGCCTGGGCGGGGGGACCCGCGTGGCTGCGCACCCCTCGGCCGGGTGACACACCGAGGCAGTTAGGAAAGTTGGGGAGAGGGTGCGATGAGATCAAGTCCCCCCGCGTAAAGTCACCGCAATTGCCTTCCCCGGGGAGCGCGCTTAGCATCAGAGCCCAGGTGGGGGTTTAGCGGGTAGATAGATTGATTTAGATTCTGGAATGTGCTGGAGACCCTAGGAGTAAGTGCTGGGATTACCCCGCCCCGCCTCCTCCTGGAGCGCCCCCGCCGTCCGGGTGGGCATCCGGTACAGCCGTCCGGAATGTCGTCACTTGTCCACCCATCTGTCCCCAACGCACTAGACTTCTTGCTGACAGTAAGGCGCGTAGTAGGCGCTCAGTTAATGGTTAAGGGAATGACTGAAACTTTCTGGGAATATTAACATCTCCGGAGGGCGCTTTTCCTTTTTGCATTAGTGAGACCCCCTTGCCAAGCGCGCACGCGGTTGCCAAGTTCCCATGCTTCGGGAACGACTTTCTGTCCGACCAGAGTGTCCTGGGGGATTTAGGCCAGTGAGAGGGGGTACGGGGTTGGGATGGTCCCAGGACCATCCATTTCAGGAACTAGTAGATTTTTGCAGTTATCTTCTGGGGAAAATCTGGGACTGTGATGGCGAGAGAGCGAGGTGGGAGGACTCGGTGCCCAGGGCGTCCCGTGCTTGGGGCGCGTACCTCGGCTTGACTGGGAGGGGGGCGCGGTGGGCAGCGCCGATGGCGGAGGCGCAGGCTGTCTCTCAACTGAGGCCCGCTCGCCACCTTGGCTCTGCGGAAGATTACCAAGATGCAACCATTTACCTTGTCAGTGTCCCCATTTGGAAAATTGGTACACAGGTAATGGGACAAAATAGGGCCGAAGGCTATCCATAGTGTTCCGGAGAGACACAAATGAAATAATGGACCAAAGCACTTAGCCTTAGCAAGCCTTAAGAACGTGCTTCTAATCCTGACATCCATATGTCTTTAGGTTGTCTATCAACGTATCTTTCGTTTATTGTTTACTTATCCATCCATCCATCAACCATCCATCCTTCCACTCACCCATTTTCCATCCATCCATCCTTTCATCCATCCATGTACCTATCAATCCTGGTCCTAGAGGGAAATCACAGAGTCCCAAAGCTGGCAGGAGAAAGTATCCCAGTGCTTTCCCAGCCAAAGCGCCGTCTGCCCTTAGACCTTTGCGTGGCCAGCCGCCACAGCGCTCTTCCGAGCTCGGGCGGCTTTGTGTCTTCCACTCTGGTCACTAGAGGGCAGCGCTTTCCTGCGTAGGTCTGGGCACCGGGGAAGAGTAGCGCGCCAGCAGCGGACACGCACACGAGTGCCCGCGGAGCAGCATCGCGCTCCGCCTGCCTCCAGGGCAGGGGCAGCCCCGCACCCGGCGGGGAAGCGGGGCGCGGGGCTGAGACAACAGAACGCCCTAGGCAGCCCTAAGGAGCCAGACTGACATCTAGCCAGAAAAGCAAGACGCTTCCCCTTTGACGTTTTAGGCTTTTCACAGGGACGCTGGTGGAGAGCTGGTGATGTCTCCAGCCACTCACCCAATAGGAACGAGGGTTCCCCCTGCTGCCTGGGGTTTGGAAAGGCAGCAACTACACAGCAGTGCTCAGCGCGAAATGATTGCACGGACAATCCGGGCTTAAGGGGAGAGAATACTTGCTGTATCTTAGCACAGGCATACCTGGGATCACTCAGGAACAGACTTGAAACTCGTAACGGGAGACTGGAGGCTGAGACCCTGGTGTGAAAGACTGCACCATGTGGTGCATTCCCCCAAAGGCCCCTTGGAATCTTGGAAAATTAGTAGCTGAAGACTGAAAGGGGACTTGGGGATAAGTTATTTCAATCTTTATTCTGCAGATGGGAAACCGAGGCTCAGAGCGTCCAAATGACCATCCAGACATAACCAGGCAGAACCAGATCATCTCACACGTCTCTAGGGAGAATCCCGTCACCCTATCAGACTCAGTTTGTTTCAGTTGGAACAATTACTGTTTGCTCTGAGTTAGTTTCTCTTGTTGCATCTGCATATTTATGTATAGTTTTATGTATTTTTGGTTGCACTGGCTTTCTCTAGTTGCAGCAAGCCGGGGCTTCTTTTGTTGCAGAGCAAGGGCTATAGTTGCTATAGTATTGTGGCTCAGTAGTTGTTGCGAGGCATGTGGGATCTTCTGGGACCAGGGATTGAACCTCCCGAACTGGCAGGTGGATTCTTAACCACTGTGCAACCAGGGAAGTCCTCTCTGAGGCTTTTTAAATGTCAGGAGAGAGAGGAAAGGAAACCGAGGGCCATTCCCTAAGAGTAGGGCAGGGTATTGAATGCCCAGCACCTGCCTGGGTACTTGGGGTGTAGATGGTGCTGAATGAAATGTGTGTTGACGGATTAACTGAAGGAATGAGGTAGGGACAGGTGGGTCTATTTTTGTGCCCCAATCAGCCTTCTCCTTGTCTACCCTGGGGCTACAGGTCATATATTTTTGTGTTCATTTTTGTATTTGAACAGTTGCTAGAGGGTTGCAAAGGATTCATCTTTTCATGATCCTTTAAATATTTCAGGAACTAGTAGATTTTTGCAGTTATCTTCTGGAGAAAAGCTGCCCTTGTAATCAGACTAAAATAAAAGAGAAGAGAACCTTCTCTTAAAGCAGCTAACCCAGAGAATTCTAATTCCCAGGTTAGGATCAAGACCTTGCCTTCTAATCCTAAGGTCCTTGACATCAGACAGAAGAGAGTCATTCTAGAGACCAACAAATGTGGTTTGTAAAACCCTGAGGATGAGTAGTATTTTACTCAGTTCTTATGTATTCTGGGAGCCCAAAGGAGGGATTTTAAAATGTCCTCTCAGTGTCCTGTCATTTCCAGGATGGAAGATGCTTAAGTTGAACCGTATCATTCAGGTGCCCGTTCTTTTTCTTGCTTCCCCTTCCCACCACCCAAACACACATACTTTATTATGGAAACTGGTTTCTCTGCTCTTCTTTTCTGTAGCAATAAAATAGCAGCAGGGGGTAGAAGGCAGTTCCTCGGTCTGGGGATTGTGTAATGTTTCAGAGTAAAAGCACCATATTCTCACACTTCTGATGTTTGGAGTCATGGCAGAGCACGGCAGACCTGCCCCTCTTCAGTTATAGTGTGAATCGCGGGCTTTGTGAGATAGGATTCTGTGAGCTGGGCTCACAGTGCTCTGAAGGAGCACTCTAGTAGTGCTCTGAAGGACCACTACTAAAGCATTTTCTTCAGACTGGAGCAGAAAAAGCATCCTGCAGAGAGGTGTAAGCAAAGTTCCTGGGAAGATGATTTGTGATGTAATAAATCCACATTCTAAGGAGCATGAATGCTGGCACATTCTCATCCTCAAACAGTCAGGAAGCAAAATAAACCCCTTGGAAGAAAAAGGAACCTGGTACAGAGTTGCCTGAAACTGAGTTTAAATAATAGAAAATGTATCACAGAGAGAGAGAGAGAAAGTGAGCAAGAGAGAGAGAAAGACAACGAGGAAATATTAAAAGAGCCAGGAAGGGAAATATACATTTTAGTATTGGAAATTCCCAGGCAAGAATACTGGAATGGGTTGCTGTTTCCTCCTCCAAGGGATCTTTCCAACCCAGAGATCGAACCAGGGTCTTCTGAGTCTCTTGGATTGCAGGCGGATTCTTTACCTACTGAGGCATTGGGGAAGCCACATTTTAGTGTTAAGCACAGGTAATTAGACCATGAATAAAACAAGTCACATTATGACTCAGATTGAAAGAAGATAGAGCTACAGATCCTTTGGCTGTTTGACTTTTGAAATGACTTTGGAATGAAATTGGCATTGGAGGAATTTAACAGCCACTCCAGAGAACTAGCCATATTAAAAAGTTGTATTGCCCCTTTGAATCTAAACTGCATTTAATCACTTGATTTTTATTTGTTTTGGGCGGTTTCCAAAATCAAATTCTAGATCCCACCTGCAGGACCTGAAGAAAAGGCGATCAAAAGTATTAATTGAATGAATGAAGACATCCACCAAGGAGGCGGTTTCCACCATTGAGGCAATGCTAGAAGAGAAAATCAAAACAGGTTTTGGGTAACAAGAAATCACTGACATGAAATCTATGGCTCCAGGTACCCCACCTCTGGAGGGGACCCACTGCATACGACCCACAGCACAAGCTTTACACGTGATAGGTCCTCAGGAAAGTCGTTTTTGTAAAACATGTTCCTCTTGTGGCTACATCACCCATAGCTCGTGTGCTTGTGGGGTGGACATCAGAAGTCAAACTGTTGTCATAAAATTTTATAGAGAAAGAGCTAAACCCTGCAGATGCTCACTTCTCACACATTACTCTCTTGGTATCTACTTTGTTGTATATAGACATAAAAAATATGTCACTTAAAAAATAGTCACAAGCTGAAAGTTGAGAGTTATGTTTTATTCACTGGGAGTTTTTAGGACTTTAGGTCTGAGAGACAGCATCTCATGTGACCCTGAGAGAACTGCTCCGAGGAGGCAATGGGAAGAGTCAGATTACAGAGATGTTTTACAACAAAGGGCAGGTAGCCTGAACATCAAGAGATTATTGTGAATTAAAGGAAACCAGATAACCCAAGTTAAGGAATTGAACAATTTTCTATGTATAGGAAGACGCAAGAGTCCGGGGCTCACTGAAATCATTCCTTTCATAAGCATCTCAACTCTCTGGGGCCAGTATCCTGTGTTTTTTCACATCCTGAGCTCCCTTGGGCTCACCATAGAAAGTCGCTGTAATATCATGGCTGTTAGATTCCAGGTATTTTTCTCCTTCCTGAGTGCCCTGAGGGGCTGGAATTGCTGGTGACTATGACATCCTTATGTACAGATATGGCAGGAAATACTCCATTTCTCAGATGTTAGAGCTTAGACAAAAATGTTATTTTTATGTATGTGAACCTCATGAAAATCAGTCTAGGAGAAGTGATCTTGTGTGGCACAAAATGGAATTGAAGGAGAACAGTAAGGTCAAATTATATGTCTTTTTTCTACTGTAGGATTGTTATCCGATTATACATTTAGTGGAAGAGCAATGCCAAGAAATACCTCAGTGGAAATCCTAGAACCTAACAAGAAACACAATTTCATGCAGGAGAACAATTATTATGCTGTTAAGAGTTTAGGATCACAAAATACTAATTTTAATTTCCATTTTGTTATTGAGTGTGTAAACTTGGGAAAGTCAGTCTCTAAACCTTATTTTTCTCATCTGCACAATGGGGAAAACAAAACGAACCACACTAGCTTGTTGCATGGATTAAATGAAAAACTAATATGTGTGTACACACATACTGTGTAGGGATTCAATTTTTATTAACGACCTTTTTTTGTTGTTGTTGTTGTGCTGTGTTAAATTGCATTTCTGAGGTAGAATTTATTTTTATTCTTCTCAGTTTCTGGATTGTCATGTTCTTGGCTTCTTATTTTTGAAGCTATAATTTGGTTGCCTTAGTGGAGTGTTCAGATAAAGAAAATAAGTGAACATTTTGATAACGGTTGAAGGAAATGGGCTGTTTATCTACCTGGATCTAGTGCTCCAAATTAAAAATCACAGAGATAGGGGAATTTATAATACCTGCAGATAGCAAGCTGCTTCATAACATTATAAGATATTGCTAGAAAAGAGGACTTGGGCATGACGTGCACAGTCATCAATTGTTGTTTTATCTGGGATAGATTTTGTAGATTAATCTTCAACACTTCTGTGTGTGGCAGAGCCAATTAGAGGAGGTAAGATGTAGACGTGTTTGGATTGGGACACTCACAGGCTACCCAGGAGGGCAGGGTTCCTCGAACAAGTGGAAAAGGTTGGAGAGCCAGAGGACAAGGCAGAGAGGGAGGAAGGAGCCTGTGGATGGAGACAGCTGTCAGAGTGCCAGGCAGTGTGAATGAGGAATTGACTTGCTTTGGAAGCCTTGATGGAGTAGGCTGAGGGATAGTGGGAGTGAAGCAGGAAGGAAGGGGGTTGCCTAAGCACTCTTGGAGGGAACTGGGGGAAGCAGCTGGTCATTCAGATGTGCCTGAAGGCTCGAGCATTGGCTCCCGTGAGCCCACCATATTCACTGCCATGCCCACTCCCACAGTGAGCTCCCTAAGGAGTTAGATCATCCCAGGAGATCTGCTTAGAGATGGGGTGAGAAGAAATTATTTCGTCCCTCATGTAGAATGTTTGTGTTTTTAACTTCATACTCCCTAGAGAAGATGTGGAAATAAGACAGAATGGGAGCCTCTGGGATCATCTCTTATCATTAGTCTAGTCCATCATCCCCTTAGAGGACCACACGGGCTTCATTAACAGACATTCTCCAAGGTAAGTTCTCCTTTAGATTCTTGCCATGTGTCTTCCAAATGTACTTGCCTCTTTTATGTAGATTGTCTCTGATTTTGCATGGGGCATCCCCCTAACCCTCAGGAAGCCTGTGTCTTTGACTACTGCTTTCTCTCTTGTATTGTTAGTTTTAGTTGTTACTTCTTAGTCCTCATATACTCTCATAAAGCATAAAAACTTGCTTATTTTTCTTGTTTTTTTAAATAAGCATTTTCTTAGTACATTGGTAGATGCCAAAGACTGGCGGGGGGAGTAGGTGGGGAGGGTGAGTGAGAAGTTAGTGTTTAACAGTGACAGAGTTTCAGTTTAGGAAGGTGAAAAATTTGGGAGATAGATATGGTGAGAGTTGCACAGTCATGAGAATGTACTTAGTGCCACTAAACTGTTATAGTTGAATATTGTTAAAATAGTATGTTTTATATTATGTGACTTTTACCATATTAAAGAAGTGCTAAAAAGAGCACTTTCTTAAATCTGCAATCATTTTCCTCCATGCTCAATTTCTATCTAACTATCTTGGCAGTGAAGACTGTTGAAGAATGGTCCGACTCCTTTATGGCCCTTCCTAATCTCTATGATACCAAGGGAACATTTCATGCAAAGATGAGCTCGATAAAGGACAGAAATGGTATGGACCTAACAGAAGCAGAAGATATTAAGAAGAGATGGCACGAATATACAGAAGAACTGTACAAAAAAGATCTTCATGACCCAGATAATCACGATGGTGTGATCACTGACCTAGAGCCAGATGTCCTGGAATGTGAAGTCAAGTGGGCCTTAGAAAGCATCACTACGAACAAAGCTAGTGGAGGTGATGGAATTCCAGTTGAGCTATTTCAAATCCTGAAAGATGATGCTGTGAAAGTGCTGCACTCAATATGCCAGCAAATTTGGAAAACTCAGCAGTGGCCACAGGACTGGAAAAGGTCAGTTTTCATTCCAATCCCAAAGAAAGGCAATGCCAAAGAATGCTCAAACTACTGCACAATTGCACTCATCTCACACGCTAGTAAAGTAATGCTCAAAATTCTCCAAGCCAGGCTTCAGCAATACGTGAACCATGAACTTCCTGATGTTCAAGCTGGTTTTAGAAAAGGCAGAGGAACCAGAGATCAAATTGCCAACATCCGCTGGATCATGGAAAAAGCAAGAGAGTTCCAGAAAAACATCTATTTCTGCTTTATTGACTATGCCAAAGCCTTTGACTGTGTGGATCACAATAAACTGTGGAAAATTCTGAAAGAGATGGGAATACCAGACCACCTGATCTGCCTCTTGAGAAATCTGTATGCAGGCCAGGAAGCAACAGTTAGAATTGGACATGGAACAACAGACTGGTTCCAAAAAGGAAAAGGAGTTCGTCAAGGCTGTATATTTTCACCCTGCTTATTTAACTTATATGCAGAGTACATCATGAGAAACGCTGGACTGGAAGAAACACAAGCCGGAATCAAGATTGCTGGGAGAAATATCAATAACCTCAGATATGCAGATGACACCACCCTTATGGCAGAAAGTGAAGAGGAGCTAAAAAGCCTCTTGATGGAAGTGAAAGAGGAGAGTGAAAAAGTTGGCTTAAAGCTCAACATTCAGAAAATGAAGATCATGGCATCTGGTCCCATCACTTTATGGGAAATAGATGGGGAAACAGTGGAAACAGTGTCAGACTTTATTTTTTGGGCTCCAAAATCACTGCAGATGGTGACTGCAGCCGTGAAATTAAAAGACGCTTACTCCTTGGAAGGAAAGTTATGACCAACCTAGATAGCATATTCAAAAGCAGAGACATTACTTTGCCAACAAAGGTTCGTCTAGTCAAGGCTATGGTTTTTCCTGTGGTCATGTATGGATGTGAGAGTTGGACTGTGAAGAAGGCTGAGCGCCGAAGAATTGATGCTTTTGAACTGTGGTGTTGGAGAAGACTCTTGAGAGTCCCTTGGACTGCAAGGAGATCCAACCA
>NW_011494680.1:9830870-9850452 GCF_000754665.1 Bison bison bison
CTGAAACTCCAGTACTTTGGCCACCTCATGTGAAGAGTTGACTCATTGGAAAAGACTCTGATGCTGGGAGGGATTGGGGGCAGGAAGAGAAGGGGATGCCAGAGGATGAGATGGCTGGATGGCATCACTGACTCGATGGACATGAGTTTGAGTGAACTCCGAGAGTTGGTGATGGACAGGGAGGCCTGGCGTGCTGCAATTCATGGGTTCGAAAAGAGTCGGACACGACTGAGCAACTGAACTGAACTGAACTGATGATAAGGTTTAAAGTGAAATGTTTTTCAAACTATATATATAATGTTCCAGCACTATTTATTGAAAAGACTATTCTTTTCCCATTGAATTATTCTGGAAACTTAGTTAAAAATCAATTGATATAAAATTGTGGCTCTATTTCTGAATTCTGTGTTCTATTCTTTGTTCCACCGATCAGTATGGTGCTAACATTCCACACTGCCTTGACTACTGTAGCTTTATATTAAATCTTGAAATAAAACAAATTCTCCAACTTTTCTTTAGCTTTTTCCTAATTGTGTTATCCATTACAGTTCTTCTCATTTCCACGTACATTTTAGAATCAGTTCATCAATTTCTACAGAAGAGCGTGTTGGGATTTTGATTGGACTGATTAAATCTGTAGATTAGTTTTGGGAGAAGTGACACCTTAACAACTCTGTCTCCCAGTCCATGAGCTTGGCATATCTTTCCATTTATTTCATACATTTTGATCTCTTTCAAATGGTGTTATTTTATAGTTTATTTTCCAGTTGTTTGATTTTTCTTAAAAAG
Organism: Bison bison bison; assembly: GCF_000754665.1. Classification (NCBI taxonomy): domain Eukaryota; kingdom Metazoa; phylum Chordata; class Mammalia; order Artiodactyla; family Bovidae; genus Bison; species Bison bison. Next base: position 9,831,660 of record NW_011494680.1, read on the forward strand.
GAACAAACTTTTTATTTTCTACTTTTATCGGAGTATAGTTGATTTAAAATATTGTGCTAATTTTAAGTGTACAGCATAGTGAATCAGTTCTATATCCACTCTTTTTAAGATCCTTTTCCCATAGAGGAACAAACCTTATCGGGCTCTGTGCTTCTTAGTTGCTCAGTAGTGTCTGACTCTTTGCAACACCATGGACTGTAGCCCCCCAGGCTCCTCTGTCCATGGAATTTTTCAGGCAAGAATACTGGAGTGGTTGCCACTTCCTACTCCAGGGGATCGAACCTGTGTCTTCTGCACTGGCAGGCAGATTCTTTACCACTGAGCCACCTGGAAAGCCCCTTATAGGTTCTAACCTGATGTTATTCTGCCTTAGATTATAATTGATAGTGCATTTCTCGGCTCCTAGCTTGTAGGTGACTTCACACTGTTCAATTCCTATGTGTAGGCGCAGGGACTTATATTTAATAGGCCTCAATATAAGTTTTTTGAGTAAGAGTATCACTTTCAAGATCAAGTTCATTTTGGTTTAGTTTTCAAAAGACCATTAAAAAGCACTCAGAATTTAAAACTCTGGGGATTCTCATAGCTTGAACTATATCTGAAAAGTAGAATGAAGTGATTTGACAGTTACTTGACTGATTTGAAAAATGTGGACTTTTTCTACACTTGATTGGCATCCAAATTATTCATTGTTCATCTTAACAAGATAAATGTCAAATCACATCCTAGATTATGTTATCTCAGGAGAGAAGTCTAATAAGAAGAGAAAAAAGAGAGGGAATGGCTTATCCTAAAGCAACAGAATTGCACACAGATGTAGAGTGTAGGGAGCTGGTGCTGCTCGGGGCCATGACAACAATCACAGAGTAGTAAGATCTCAAGCTTGCAAGGAGTCTTAGAGGCAGAAGAGAAGAATCAGAGGCATCTAGAATCCATCATTTAGAGAGAGAAAGCTTTCTTGTCTTGGTGGGTTGCAGCACCATCTATTTCGGAGACTCAAAACTGGAAACTTGGGTATATCTAGACACCTCCTCACCTAGATTTTATTTTATTGGTATGGTATTTCTAAAATTTTTTAAAAATCCACATTTTACAATAAAAACGAACAACTTATTAAAAATTAACTTTCCTGATTTTAAATTCAGAGTTTTTGTAGGAAAACTGAGATTTTTGGGGTTGTCTTGAAAACTGGAAGGTACAGAAGGTGCTGGTCTTTGTTCTACAATGGCAGCAACTGGTTGGAACAAGGTGGGGCTGCTCCCTTTATGTACCCTCTCTTCTCTCCCATCATTTTCACCATTCTGACCTCTCACCTTTTTATTTTTTCAGCTGTCCTGGATCTTAGTTGCAGCACGCAGGATCTAGTTCCCTGACCAAAGATCAAACCTCCAGGAGTCTTAACCACAGGACCACCAGGGAAGTCCATCCCATCCCCACTCGTTTTACTAATATGTTTTACCTCCTTGATCCCTGGAGCCATGATTTTGCAACTCTGTTGTCTTGGAATTCAAATCAGAAACTTATGTGTTATCTGTGACCCCCTCCATCTTCCTGAATCTCTTATTCCCATTCATCACTACACCTTAGGGGTTCCGCCTTTCTGATGTTTCCTGACTTTGTCACTTCCTTCTTTCCCCATCTTCGCTGCCTTTATTCAGTCCCTCACTATTTCTCAGATGGATTACTGCGATGGATTCACTGCATTCCATGTGGGGGTAACATTTATGGGAAGAGAGAAGCAGTGGAGGGTAGGAGAGGTGAGGAGGAAGAGATTTTCTGTCCAAAGTGTTAGTTGTTCAGTTGTGTCTGAATCTTTGTGACCCCATGGACTGTAACCCGCCAGGCTCCTCTGTCCATGGAATTCTCCAGGCAAGAATACTGGAGTGGGTAGCCATGCTCTTCTCCAGGGGATCTTGACCCAGGGATTGAACCTGGGTCTCCCGCATTGCAGGTGAATTCTTTACTATCTGAGCCACCCAGGAAAGCCCCCTTCTGTCCAAAGGACAGTAGCAATATTTTTGGAGTGATATAGGGCACTTTCCTGAGCATCACTGTTACATGTGGACATAGGAAGTGGATCATTAGTGGAAGGAAAAGAAAATGAAGATCCTAAGTGAGATGTACACTTCATTTTTATTCTTTTTCTGGATTTTAATCTTGATTCTCTTTCACTAGTTTATTCCCATAAGTGTGCATGCAGTTTACCATAAATGTAAGATAGTATAAATTTTCAAATCAATAACTTTCAAATAAATGACAGTATAATTTTCAAATAAATGTATTCAAGAGTTGGGAGTCAGTTGGAGACCTCTAACTACTACCCATTGAAGGAACTGGTTGGTCAAAAGCACACATTCAGACAGTCTTCATTTGCAACACTGGTGATAATTATCTGCAGAGTTTCTGAGCCACAGTAGCCTACAAAGAAATGTGTTAACTATTCCCAGTATTTGAAAAGAAAGTTTGTTTTTGATTTAGGAGAAGTAAACCTTAGCTGTTGGATGCTATGTGATTGCAAGCCTCAACTAAGGAATCAGAGCCTCCCTCAGGTAAGGCTTCACGTGCTTGTCAACTTGGAAACAAATTTAGAAGCTGAGAGCATAAAGATGACTTGTGTGTGTGTGTGTGTGTGTGTGTAGTGGGAGTGCAAGATAAGACTTTTTGCCCCAGTTACTTAGTTAATGCAAGAAACATAGGAGAAAATTTGGCTGTGCCTATATCCTTTCTTATCCTCAGTGTCTAAAATTGAAATACCTGAACTGAATATGCATACGTATAACCATAGCTTAGAGCAGTGACTCTCTCACAGGAGGGTGTTAACCTCAATGGGGCACCTGTTAAATAAATGCACAGCTCCCGAAGCCCCTGTCCAGACAGTCTGATGGTATACGGTTTGAGTGTGCAGTTACAAGGTCCCCAGCTGGTGCAGCACATTATAGAGAATCGGTGTCTGCAGGAATATCACGCACATGGATGTAGCCTGGCTAATCACCTCACCTTGGGATCTTAGAGTGTGTTGTTGTGGGGTTTGCTCTGAGTGACACCTAGAAAGTCAAACACAGACACTCACACACACCCCACACACCATATACGTATGCATTTTGCTTTTTCATTTAAAGCCCAAGGACAACACTATCAAGTGTTAGAGAACAAAGGTAGTTTCCCAAGTTTCTTAAAATCCTGAAAAAGAAAGTGTAGGTCATTGGAGGGGCCCGTCTCCCACCCTTCACAGACACTATTGTCACTGAAGGGCAGACCCTGTTATTATAATGAAGAGAGGAGGCAGATTCCGAATCTTCCTTTAAAATGTTTTGTTTTTTTTTTAAAAGCCCCACAGACTGACATGTATATGTTACTACATATAAAATAGGTAACCAACAAGGTCCTACTGTGTATAATGGAGAACTCTACTCAATATTCTGTACTAACTAACCTCAATCAAAGAATTTGAAAAAGAATAGATACAAGTGCTCAGACTGTAAAGAATCCGCCTGCAATGTGGGAGACCTAGATTTGACCCCTGGGTCAGGAAGATGCCCCAGAGAAGCCACTCCAGTATTCTTGCCTGGAGAATTCCATGAACAGAGGAACCTGGCATGCTACAGTCCATGGGGTTGCAGTCAGGGATTGGGCCTGACTGAGCAACTAACACTTTGACTTTGCTGCTTTGCCTAGGATCCCACTCTGTCTTTTTTTGTTGTTTATGCTGGGTCTTTGGTGCCGCGTGGGCTTTCTCTAGTTGTGGCAAGTGGGGGATTCTGTCGAGTGGTGGTGCTCAGGCTTCTCATTGCAGTGTTTCTCTGTTGAGGAGCACAGGCTCTAGTATGCAGGCTCAGTAGTTGTGGAGCACGGGCTCAGTTGCTCTGAGCAGCATGTGGGATCTTCCTAGACCAGAGATAGAACCCGTTTCCCGGGCACAGAAAGCATGGAGTCTTAACCACTGGACCGCCAGAGAAGTCCCTCACTTTATCTTTGAAGCACTTACATGCTGGAGGGGTTCAGAGCCAGCCAGGATAGGAGAAGCCTTAGATTAACGCCACTGTATCCTCCACGTCAAGCTTCCTTCATAGTATTTCGGTCATAGTACTTGGTACTCAATTCCATTTTTGTGCCTGGGAGCCAGTAGGCTCTCAGTAAGCATGTGTTGAGTGAGTAGATGAATTGGTAGCAAACTTGGCATTCAGACTTACAGCAAGTGTGAGAGGCTGCTGTCCTAAGGATTCCACACACCAGAAAAAAGCAATTATCTTATGCCAGATACTTAAGGACATGTAATTAGCCAGCCTAGATGAGATCACTTCCCAGAAATCAAGCTGCCAAAATGAGTGAGAAAATGTAGTTTTTTGATTGAGGTTCTCTCTCTTAAGTGATGCATAGAGTAAACTCTGTTTTTCAGAGTTTGTGTTTGGTACAAATAAAACATTTAAAATGTGTAAGCAGCAGAGGAAAGCAATGGTAGGAAAGCGAATTGAATTTTTAAATGGCATAGCTTGTTTCCCTTGAAATGAATGACTCAGAAGTTCTGAAAATGAGATTGAAGCACTGGCTCATGGAGTGGTGGTGGATTTAAAATCTCTCTCATGCACTCATATCCACTGCCTGGTGTAAGTAATGGGCTTCCCAGGTGGCACAGTTGGTAAAGAATCTGCCTGCTCAGTGCAGGAGACACAAGAGACGCAGGTTCATTTCCTGGGTTGGGAAGATACCCTGGAGGAGGGCATGGCAACCCACTCCAGTATTCTTGCCTGGAGAATCCCATGGGCTGAGGAGCCTAGCAGGCTACAGTCCAGAGGTTGCATAGAGTTGGACACAACTGACATGACTAAGCACACAGCACAATCATTTTACTACCTGTGTTTAAGAAATAATCCAATAAAAATGCACCTTTACATACTTTCTATCTTTTTGACAAGCACAGGCATCGCTACTTCAGTCCAGAGTAATGTTCTGAGGAGTTTCAACACATCTTGGCAAGTGTCGGTCTGTAGAACATCCATTTGGATTTCAGCTTTGTCTTTGAAATAATAGCCTGATTGTGTTTCTGATGAATACATCTGGAGTTAGTGCCAGTTTTTCTTTGTACTGTGTATCTTTCAATAAAAAGATAAAACACTGACTTTTAAACTAAGAACATGTCTCTAAAGGGAAACTTACTAAGGCATCTAGACAGAGGAATAGATATTGCATCTCCAAATAAGATTATATGAAGATTGCTAGAAAACAAATTGGAGATAACAGCTAGAAATATTCCCAATGCCACTTGAATTATCTTTTATCTAAATCTGCTTCTCACATTATTAAATGTGGTGGAATTTCCACCCACATGGTGCCTCCTGCTCCTCATATCAGTTACAAACGCGAATCCAGGCACATCTTTATAGAACTGTTATATTACACACATTGCAGTCTCTGTTCAGACCTAATTAACTTCTGTATAGCGGTGCCCCAATGGACACCGCAGTTAAACCAGGGATGGTAAGTAGGTAAGAATAGGAATTAAAATCACAGACATTGCTGAAAAATATCCGTACATGAACGGAAAGAAGAGCTCCATTACACTTTAAAGAAAACGAATCTAGCTCCTTAGAGGCAAAGTGATTGCTTTGGATTCCTGACAGTTATAATTATGGCTCAGAAGGAAGTGTGCCTCCCTTCACACTGTTTGGTGGGGCAGGAGGGATGTGGTGTCAGCGAAAGTGACAAGACTTGAGAATTTCCATGTGTGTGTGTGTGTGTGTGTGTGTGTGCGCGCGCGCGCGTGCTCAGTCATGTCTGACTCTTTGCAACCCATGGACTGTAGCCTTCCAGGTTCTTCTGTCCATGGGATTTCGCAAGCAAGAATACTGGAGTGGGTTGCCATTTTGACCCAGGGATTGAACCTACCTCTCCTGCTTGGCAGGAGGATTCTTTACTACGTGTACTACCTGTGGTCTGTAGCCCTGTGAGTGACTTTCCTGCATTCCTCCCCCTCCACCCCCAGAGTGACAACATTCTTCATGTGAAATGTTTTGCCTCTTGCTGTACAAAAGCCCTGGAAAGGAATTTCTGAAGGTTTGGAACAAGCCCTATAAGGAAAATCAGGAACAATTGTCAAAATATGTTATAAACAGTTCTGAAACTATTTTAAATAAATAAAATGTTTTTCAGAAGAAAGGTTTTTTTGGGCTTTTCTCACCGCGGGTCTGTCTGGTGTTTGCTCCCCAGAGGAAGAGCGAGGCTGCTGTCTCTCTGTTACTTCTGCGGCCATCAGCCTCCAAGTCTGCAAGATGCCTGGATCCCAGTCACAATTGCTCACTTACTGCCATGGGGCTGAAGTGTTTGGAAGAGAATAAATATCCCGGCAATAAGTCAATATGGCAAACTCTGGGATTGATCAAGAGCAAATGTGGATAACGATCAGTGGAGAATACAATAAAGCCTTTGTTCTCGGCTGCCAAGCAGGAGGCCATCCGTCAATCTGTTCTTACATCTCTTTGTTCAGGTGGGTTTAAGTCTACCTCATTCCACCCCCAGGGGATAACACAGTTGAAAGACTCCTCTATTTGGTAAGAGAAGAAATTCTCAAGTGACAAACACATCTAGCTGGGGTTGTTGTCCAGTTGCTCAGTTGTATCTGACTCTCTGCGACCACAGAGACTGCAACATGCCAGGCTTCTGTGTCCTGCACTATCTTCCAGAGTTTGCTCAGACTCATGTCCATTGAGTCAGTGATGCCATTCAGTCATCTCATCTTCTGTTGCCCCCTTGCTCCTCGTGCCCTCATCAGCTGGGGACCATCAGACTATCCCTTAGTTCACATAAAATCTTACATCCTCTTTGTCTTTCTGGGGCTTCCGTGGTGGCTCAGATGGTAAAGAATCTGCCTGCAATGCAGGAGACCCCAGTTTGATCCCTGGGTTGGGAAGATCCCCTGGAGATGGAAATGGCAACCCCATTCCAATATACTTGCCAGGAAAATCCCTGAACAGAGGAACCTGGTGTGCTACAGTCCATGGGGTCACAAAGAGTCACGACTGAATGACTAAGACTTTCTCTTTCTTGGTCCCAAGACTGAGCCCTGGACAGGGGTTCTGTGCAGAGCCCTGTAGAGACTCTGGGAGCCTCAGTTCTGGTGGCAGCAGCTAGGGGACGCTGTGGTCCACGGCTGTCAGTTCCATCTTGCAGCTGGGGCTAATGGGCACCACACTGTCCCGTGGTGCTTTTCCTGGAACTGTCTTAATGACTGTGAATAATAGTTTTGAAAGGCCCAACACCTGGTCTTCCATTAACATAACTGGCTGTTTTTGCTTTTAAATATCCCAAAGAGCCAATTTATCCTGAAAATCTCCAATTAGGTGTGCCAGATGAAATGACAGAAGTGGGTATTTCAGGAAATGGCCCTTGCATTCCCGATTTGTCCAGTTGAGGTAGGGTGTTTACAGTGAAAACATTTCCTCTTGCCTTTTTGTACTATCCCATTTCTGAGTGCTTAGTTGACAATGCCTCTTACCTTTGGCGATGGAGTGGGAGGCGTCCTGGGAGGCCTTCAACCAGAGTCAGCAATATCCCCCCCACAGCCTTACCTGACCTGTCTGATGAAAGACACATGGACATAACATCTGTTGCTAGCTGTGTGATTTTATAGTGCCACTGGAATGTAGACAAGACCTAGGTCAAAAGTGTTTCTGCTCCAAACAGAGAGCCATTTAGGGGGCAGGGTTTATGGAGCCCTAAACTTTGTGGTTACTGGTAGAGACACCATCACAGGGAGCCTAGAAAAATTTAGTTGTAGGTCCAGAATAAACAAGACATGTACAGTAACAATCTCAGTTACGAAAAGGCCAAGAAAAAGAAACAACCACCAAAGAATTTTAATCAGGGATTCTCTAAGCTTTCAAACCATGTTTGGGAAGATTGACTGAGCAGTCCATGGATAGGACTTCATGAAATCAATGCAGGCTTGAAATTGGCCAGTTCTGAATTCATGTGAATTAAGCATTCATCTGGCATGTAAAAAAAACCATTTAAAACATTTCCTTAGGTCTTTGTACTTGTTTGTTTCTCCTTGTACCTGCCATAACTACTGACGTAACATTGGCAAGGTAGTGGTGGGTATACTGTCCAATATTTGGACTTTTTCAAAGAGTCGGATATGACTGAGCAACTTTCACTATCACTTTTTTTTTTCCACCGGAATAGTAGACTTTAATTTACATTTATTTTCTATATGCAAGATTGAGCATCTTGTTCTATGTTTAAGGACCATCTGCATTTCTTTTTCTAAGTTTTCTTTGTTGTTACCTCTTGCCCATTTGTCTATCAGGTTCTTCATCTTCTCTACTTTTAGAATCTCTTTATGCATTATTAGCTCTGTCTGTGTCTATGATAGGTGTTGTAAATCTATTTCCCTACTTTGTCATTTGTCTTATACTTTGGTTCTGCAAATATGTTATTTTTAGGTAGCTAAAGTTATCAATATTTCCCCTTGTTGCTTCTGTGTTTTGAATCATAATTAGGAAAGCTTTGTGCATTTTCAGGCAAAGAAGAAATTCACCTTTTTTCGTCTTTTCTTGTGTGGTTTTACTGCCTACATTTAAATATCTAAACTGTTTGGAATTTTCCCAGTGTCCAGTGTAAAAGAAATAGATACTATTTTATCATTTTCCATATCACTATTCAGCTAGTCCAATATAACTTTATTAAGAAATATATTCTTTTCCTACCAATCTGAGATTCTGTACTTCCCATGTATCTTCTACATTTCCACATGCAACTGTGTCTATTTGGGGATTTTCTGTTTTGTTCAGTTAGTCTTGTCTGTACATTCATGATCCCACATCATGCTGTTTTTAATTAGACTTTATCATTTATAATGTCATCTGATATATGGCAAGAATAGTTTCTCCCCTCTACCTGACCTACTGGGCTCCTTTCCCAGGGTGTTTGTAGTTATTCTTGCTTGTTTTTCCTTCTATATGAACTTTATGCCCACCTTGTCTAGTTCCAGGAAAAATGTCTGTTGATATTTTACGGAGATGGCATTAAGTGATGAATCAGCAGAGGGCGAAATGAAATGTTTACAGCACTGAGTTTTCCTTTTGAGGCATACTGCTGGTCTTTCCATTTTTCAGTTAACTTTGCAGTGTTTAGAAATATTTTATGATTTTCCTTATATAGATTTTATGTTTCTTAATCTTAAGTTTATGCTCAATTTTTTTTCTAAGTGTAAATTAGACCTTCTTTTCTGTTATATATCTTGGCTGAGTTTTGTTTTATATGTGAAGGCTATTTAAAAAATATCAATCTAAAACTATTGCACTCAACTGTCTTATTGTTAGCAGGAGTTTTCCATTGGTTTATTTTGGGGGGAGAGTATTACAGACGTATAAGTCTATCACATGCATATAATGTTATCACATACATGTCTGTCTTACTTTTTAATTCTTATGCCACAATTTGTTTTCTTATATTTTATTACTTTGGCCCAAATCAGCAACACAGAATCCAAGAGTAGTAGCTCTGTTGCTATTTAAAAAGCATTTCACAGAGAATGAAGTCAGTTGGGTGACCCTTTCTTCCAGGTTCAGTTTGCTCTCCTCCTAGTAGAGGTGTGGAGATAGCAGATTTCCCAGCATTGAACAGGAGGGAGACAAAGGAAAACTAGGAAGCTGGATAATTTGCAATCAGGCATTCAGACCTGGGAGTATCTATGGTTCCCATGAAACATATCATTTAATTGCCAGCATTTCAATGCTTCACTTATTTGGGAGTTGCTGAGATAATTGGCCCATTAAGCATCAAGAACTCACATGTTTATGGAGATATTTAACTTGAGTGATTTATTTTGCCAGCATAGCACAAAGGATGAGTAAAGGACTTAACTTGGATAAGAAAGCCTTCTTCTCACATTTTCTGCCGAAGCCAGAAGCCATTACCCAGAAGTTCTCTTAACATTTGAGGGTTTCAGTTTAACTGAACAATGGCAAGACTAGCTGTATGCCTTGACAGGAAAACTTAAAGCTGTAAATATGGAAATTCTCCCTCAGTTGATTTATAAGATGCTAAGTCCAACAACACTAAGTGTTTTGTTTCTTTATTAAGCATCACACACTAGACTGAGGTCTGGAGAAGTCGTGTAATTGCTATGTAATTGCTCCAAGTAATACAACTCACAAGAGGTGGAGATGGAATTGAAACCCAGGGCCTCTGGACCCTAGGCTGGTGGACAGCACTCCAAGCTATGGCCCCTGGTTTGGATATAAACATGCACCAACAATGAAGATTTTTGAGCAAGTCTTCCAGGATGTGGAGGTTTCATGTGTGTGCTTAGTTACTTGAGTTGTGTCTGACTCTGTGACCCTATGGACTGTAACCTTTCAGGCACCTCAGTCCACTGGATTCTCCAGGTAAAAATACTGGAGTGGGTTGCCATACCTCCTCTAGGGAGGTTTTATGGCTATCCATAAAATAATCACCAATTATCTCCAAATGATCACCAACTTAGCATTATTAAATATCCAATCAAGTTTAAAAAGCCATTTGGCCATGTAGCTTTGTCACATCTGCTGACCACAGAAAATGATGTGGTCTATTATCCTGACAAATTGCATTTCAGTCCCTCAAGGAAGATACTCAAATCAGAAAATCATCCTCACTTTTGCTCCCAAGGTATCTCTCTGGCTCTACTGCAACCCGTTTCTTAAAACTTCTGGCAGAATAGCAACAATTGGCACATTTTAAAGCTTCTCTCTCTGCTTCCACCTGAATTATGTACAGTAAAACTTTAGAAAATTAAAAGAAAATAGATGCAAGCATGAGCTTCTGCCTCCTTTAGAGAATGAACCTGCCTGTCACACTGTCTTCTGTCTTGAAAACAAGGTTATTTTTTAATGCTCTTGATGCTTTTATGAAAATGTTATGTGATTTTAACAAGTATTATTCATAAAGACAATAAGAAAGCTAAAATAAAATCTTTTTCATTAGCAGGTATTCAGTGATGTGTCAAATCTTGATATAACCTAAATTGTCTTCTTTCAACTTTCCTTTTGGGTTTCCTGACTCTAATTTTTCAAAAGTTGACAGACACCTTGTTATCATCACTAATTTCTCCCACTCAGCTCTCAGACTTCCATTGTTCTGAGGAAGAAACTGTCACCTCCCCTCTCCCCTCCAAGGGTTCAGTTCAAGAAAGTGAGGCAGATTATGCATCTTTTATACGTGCTTCAGCATAGGCTGGCATTGGGTTCTGGAATGTCCCGAGTCCTGTTCTAGAAAGTCAGCTCACTTGCTCTTCAGCCTTTGTAGCTTCTGTGTGTGTGTACACATGGCAAGGATGGTGGGGACAGGGTGATTGCTACATCCCAAGGGGACAGAGTCCATGAAATGACTCTTAGCTACTCAGGGGCATCTCTTCTCATGCATACTTTGTCAGAGTTTGCAAAACAGATATGATCTGGCTTTATCCACAGAGCAGACCTGCAAACTCACTTCCGTGCTGGGCCAAGATCCACATGTGTCTAAAGCTCCAGCAGCCTTCACTTTGCAGCTCAGCATATAACTTTCTCCATGGGCAGTTTAGTGATGTTCAAATGGCTAGTTTAGTACAACCCAGCTGGTGGACTCTCTCATGTACCATCTACTTTGGGTTCCACCACTTTGGGAAGGGGTTGTGCCGGCTGCTCCCATTTCTCCTGATAATTGTGGCCGAGAAAAATTAGGAATTCAGAGGAGTAACACTGACATTTTGGAAAAGCCTTTTGTTTCTTCAGGGGCTCAGCCTGACATTGATGCCTGGGAGCCTGGAGCTGGCTGTGCAGGAGAATCTGCTTTGCAGTTCTAGGTGCTGTGGCTCTGATGCTCATACAATTGGGTGTTTTTGTTTGTTTGTTTGATTTTTTGAAGAAAGGTTTATTGCAAGGCCATGCAAGGAGAACGAGTGGCTTGTGCTCAGAAACCCTGAACTCTTGTTGCTTATACAACTTGATAGTACTTCTTTCAGTAAAACACAGGAACAATTTTTACTTTTTCTTATTTTACAAAAGATAGGAACATATGAACACATTTCCAGGATCTGAGAAGGGGTCTTGAAGTTTCAGCATCACTAGCTTCCACTCAAATTCACCTCTGTCTAGAGGCAGCTGGATGAACTCACTTTTCTCTGTGTGGACTTTTGGCCACAACTCTTCTCATGCTCTTTCCTGTCATGGGATCTTTTTCCTCTTCCATAGCTTCTTCTCAGTTATACACACTTATTTTGATGTGGCGTCCTCCACGTTCTACCCACTTTATTGTTAGATTTGTAAGGACAGCTCAGTTTAGGGTGTTTTGACATAGCCATTAATAGGACCCTTTCTCACTATCAAAACTGCAGCAGTTTGGACTGTAAGCTCTGTCGCTTCCTTATTGTTTTTAGCAACTTCATAATCACATGATGTATTTATTGCTCATGTGAAAGTGCTTGGTTTATGGCTGTATTTAGTTTCCCTCTTAACCTAATTTTGGTTATTCACTGTCTTCCCCAAGTGGAGTTAATATCTGAGATGGAACCAGTCAGCCCTACAATTGGATGCTCTGTTATCAGTCAGCCTTTCCAGCAGCTTTGACAGAGTATCCGAACTTATTTGTGAAACTAGCCATGCAAACTGTAAGGTAATTAAAAAAAAATCCTCACATTATAAATCTATGATTTTTTATGTATCTATTCAAGATTGTTTGCTGCTGCTGCTAAGTCGCTTCAGTCATGTCTGACTCTGTGCGACCCCATAGACGGCAGCCCACCAGGCTCCCCCGTCCCTGGGATTCTCCAGGCAAGAACACTGGAGTGGGTTGCCATTTCCTTCTCCAGTGAATGAAAGTGAAAAGTGAAAGTGAAGTCGCTCAGTGTGTCCGACTCTGTGCGACCCCATGGACTGCAGCCTACCAGGTTCCTCTGTCCATGGGATTTTCCAGGCAAGAGTACTGGAGTGGGGTGCTATTGCCTTCTCCGCAAGATTGTTTAATATCAGTCTTATATGGGATGTACCCACAAGGTCTCATTGTTTCTAGGCATCTCCTTGCTAAGAATCTAACTCTAGGGATTTAGTAAATGATGCGGATATGGGTAGTTTAGAATTCTTTTGAGGATTTGAAACATGAGCCATTTAAGAGATCAGAATTCTGGAAAAGCCAGGGGGACTGACAGTGAGCAGGGCTTCTCCGTGGACCTTCTCCTCATCAGAGGTCCCCCGGTCCCCACTGCGGTGTGGCTGACGTGGTGTCTGCACAGAGCGCAGGGCTGACAGTGAGCCTCTGGGGGTAGGAGCCTGTGATGCTGCAGCCATCTCTCTCAGTCTTGGCTCCACGAGTCCTTCCTTGCTCCCTCTCCTCTTTTGGGCTGTGGCTCATCTTTGAAAGGTCACCACGCCTCTGGTGAGCAGGAGCTTAATAAGCGTCTGCTTGTTAAGTCTGTGATTTCCTGGGGCAGCCTGCCGTGTGCCCTCCTGGTCTCCTCTGGGCTTTGGTATTCAGCTCTCTCCCTCATTGCGCCCTCTGCTCCCAGCCGACCCACCTTTCACGTCCCCAGAGGGACTCAAGGTGACTCTGTGACAGGCTTCATTTTGATGCTTTCAGTTTAAGCACATTTTCAAAGGCTCCACTTTAATTGACAGGGTGAGAAAACTGCTCTGACCCTATAAAATACGTCATCTGAGGTTTAAACTACATGAAGAGACAAGGTTCCTAATGTGCAAAAACTTGTTTTCTGTGAGAAGGGACAGGAGAAAGAAAAGGAGAGTCAGTAAGTTGAGAAAGAATTTCTCCTAAGGCAAAATTTGACAACATTTAAGGCAGCCAGGCAGTTTCTCAACCTGGAACGTGCATGCAGTTCACCTGAGAAGCAGGTGAGAGGTAGACCTCAGGGTGGGGACCCAGGAGGGACCAAGGACTGGTTCAGTAGGACCGGCTATGGCCCAGAAACTTAGGTTTTTTAAAGGCCCACTGGTGATTCAGATACAGATGCTTGTAAACAAAGGTTTACACACTTCTAGAAGAGGCAGTGCCGACACTCAGGGCATTTTGGCAGTGAGCCATCCCCAGGGATCAGCAGCTGCACTGGAGGGGACTGATGGGAGAAAATTGGGCAGCGCTGGTGTCTTGGTTAGATGCTGCAGTGGCCTGCCCTCCTCTGGTGGATGAAATGTCCTTGCCACAGAAATTTAAATATGGAAGATGCATTTTACCATTTAAAGATTATTTTGACTATAGACTATTTTTGATGATACCTATTACTTAATATTCAAAAACTTCTGATGGCATTTTTTTGTTTGTTTAGCTGCTAAGTTTGTGACCCCCATAGACTGTAGCCTGCCTGGCTCCTCTGTCCATAGGATTTCCCAGGCAAGAATACTGGAGTGAGTCGCCATGCCCTCCTCCAGGGGATCTTCCTGACCCAGGGATTGAACCCACATCCTCCTGCATTGCAGGCAGATTCTTTACCTCTGAGCCACCAGGGAAGCCCCCAGGGAAACCTAGAACATAATTTTCCTTCTTAGCTGAAGGAAGAGTCACATGGAGAGATCCAGTGATGTCCGTGCCTATTTGCATGTTTTGTAGGAACTCTTGGCTCTGTTGCTGGTGTTTCTCTGCAGGCATTTTCTATCTTTGCTCTGTGCTTTGGAGATGAAAGAGTTCCTGTTCCCTAGCAAAGGGCAAAGACATTTTTGTTCTTATGTTCAAAGACATTTCAGCTTCTTCCCAGCCGGTCATATACCTCTGTCTCTACCACAGCCCTGGGTGGTAGAGGGCACAGCACGTGGGCACCTGTGCATGTGGGAGCCTTGGATTTTGTGCCCTGGGGTGACCGCATATTAGTCTGAACTGGTAGACCCGCTTCCATGATCACTAACGTGTGCAAGAAGCATAGTCAGCTGGTTAGAGGAGCAACGAGTGAAGAGTTAAGAGATATTCGTGTCTTGATACAGTGTGTTTCTGGTTATCATAGTAACTGGAGGCTTCTTAACTGTTTCACTATAAAATTATACATGCTTATTATAGAGACTTAAAAATATGAAACATATGAAGAATAAAAGAAAAATCCTTTGTAAACCCACAACTCAGAAATAACTTCAGCAACATTTTGCATATACTTTTCTAATGTGAAACATAATATAAAAATGTATCTTTACAGTATGTTACACTATTCATATATTTTATTAATATATAATATTGTATATACACACATGTGAACAGATAGACATAGAAAGATGCACATTTAAATTATTTTTAAAATTCAGAAAAATAAAGTTTTCATTTTGCTTTTCACATCTAACACATCATAACATCTTCCAAGACTTACTGTGATCAAAATAAATTATCATTTTATTTTTGGCCATGAATATTGTTTCTAAATGTTCATTATTATTAAAAAATGCTCAAATGAGAACTCTTGAACTTCCATTTTGGTCAGTATCTTCAATCATATTAACCCGTGGCTCCTTTAATAAGTCAAAACCTGGGAATACTGTGTCCTAATTCAACATCTCAGTGGAGCTGAGCCCAGAAACACTTCCAAAAATGAGCTCATTGAATAATTCTCCAAATCCCCTGTTCTCAGAGGAAGGAAGGTAGCCTGAGAAAACCCCTCCTGTCCGCCTCCCCCAACCCCTCACAGGCTCACAGCTAACTTCTGTCTGGTCCATTGAGCCCTACAGACTCGGGGGGCACCCTTGTTAGCACTGGGCATTGGGTGGGGCAGCATGATAGCCACCTTAGTGACTACATCGATACAGCTTCTCTGTGTACTCTCGTGATGATCTCAAAGGACATAACTTGGCTCACAGATAGTTTCATGTAGTAGACTTTGCTGTGATGGAGCCCAGGTAGCAAACACCCCATAGTGCTAAGGAAACAACCCTCAGGACCTCAGCAGGTGGGATCATGTCAGGTAGGATCATCAGTGATGAACGAGATGTCAGCAGAGTCACTGAAGAGACAAAACCATTTATTAGTACTTAATCTGTTGTTCAGTACTGCAGCCTCAAGTTTACAGTCCCAGCACCGTCAGCCTCTGTTAAACCATGACATGAATCCAAAGTGTAATTGCCACCATCAGAGATGGAGTAATTAGCCCAATAAAATGTGTTTGGCACAGTGAGAAAACAGAAGTCTAGTTCAATGTTCACGGTGGGGAATGAGGACTTGGAGGAATGGCTTAGAGTTTCTGAGAAAGAATAAATTCTTCAGTGATATGATGGGCTTTAGAACTGTGGTGCTGGAGAAGACTTGAGAGTTCCTTGAGAGGAGCTGTAAGGAGGAAAGCTGTAAGGAGCTGTAAGCTGTAAGGAACTGTAAGGAGATCAAACCAGTCAATCCTAAAGGAAGTCAGCCCTGAATGTTCTTTGGAAGGACTCATGCTGAAGCTGAAGCTCCAATACTTTGCCAGCTAATGGGAAGAGCCAACTCATTGAAAAAGACCCTGATTCTGGGCAAGATTGAAGGCAAAAGGAGAAGAGGATGACAGGATGAGAAGGTTGGATGGCATCATTGACTCAATGGACATGCATTTGAGCAAGCTCCAGGGGAGTGGCAGACAGGGAAGCCTGGCATTCTGCAGTCCATGGGGTCTCAAAGAGTCAGACATGATTTAGTGACTGAACAATGAAGGGATGTGCACACGCCTTCATCCAGTGCTGGTGAGCTAGTTTCTCAGGCCATCTCCTGGCAGCTTATCTTGGGGAGATAGGTTCAATGCATGCCTCAGAAGGCATCACCTTTGTGATGTCATTGAGTTACAGACACTTTTTGCTCTGGCCAACCCCGGATCACAGGCCTGGGACACCCTAGGCACACACCAGCTCTGGACTTTCTTCTGCTGCCATTGCTGCCCCCTCTTCCACCCATGTCTCTCACCCTTCCCTGGAGTCCTAGCTTGTCTGTCCTCAGGGATCTGCCAGGCTGGTGGTCCTGGTGTCGATGTCTCTGTCCACCGCTGGCCCTCACTCCATTATGCTCTTGTTTTGTGGGTGTTGTCACCAGGTTCTGCATGCTGGGGGCTGGTCTTGGCTTTTCCCACTTTGGGCTGCAGAGGGATGCTCCAACACTTTGAGCCTCTGTCTCTTCATCTACAAAATGAGGTGAATAAGACCAATGCCATAGGTGAGGTGTGGACTGCTGACACACCGTGCTGATTGAGTTTCTACTGTTATTGATATTATTAGGATTCAAGGGTCAGTCTCGGGAACTCTTCCAATGTCAGAGGGTTGTCTTTAACCTTCTGGATGTACCATTGGGTAGAACAGCTGTCAACACTCAATACTTACTTGTTACCTGAACCTCTTTCCTAGAGCTTGGTGACTTTCTCTACGGCCATCCGGGAGACCCTTGACTTCCTGATGGTGACCTGTGTGGGGTCTGGTTACCTACCTTGGAAGCTGTAGCCTGTTTCCTATTTCATATGTGATCAGTGGTATGTTCAACAGTGGTGATCAACCAGCTCTAAAACACAGGCCTGATCTGAAGCATTTGTGGGTTTCTGCAGTCTGAGTAGTTTCAACGTGGCCAGTTTCAAACTTCTGTTATGACATGGATTTGTTTGCAAGGGCCCTGAGAATTTTGCAGTTGACTCCCCAAAGCTTCTTGACCCTAGGTTCAGCTTCTCTGAAACTAGGTCTTTAGTGGTGTGTCAGAATTCCCTAGGGATGGGCTGGGATTTCCTGTGTCATTGAACTTTCCTGAGATCCTGAGTGAAATCCAAAACCACACTTGAAGTCCATCCTCTGAATCACAGGGCATCACTCTGGGCTCTTGTCTGGCCTCTCCAGGATCCTGGATATCACAGACAGAAGGTCAAATTTTACCTGCTTTACATACTAATCATGTCATCAGAAGAACACTTGCTTTTCATATGGTATGTGTTGTTTTAGTTGCTAAGTTGTGTCCGACTCTTTGTATCCATGGACTGTAGCCCATCAGGCTCCTTGGGATTCTCCAGGCAAGAATACTAGAGTGGGTTGCTGTTTCCTTCTCCAGGGGGTCCTCCCGACCCAGAGATTGAACCTGAGTCTCCTGCATTGGCAGGCAGATTCTTGACACTGAGCCACCAGGGAAGCACCATATGGCATGTGAGACAGATTTAATTAGTGATCCCAACACAGTCCTTGGAATTATGGTCTACTCTCACAACCATTTCTTCTACAAGGACAGTGTCTGCAGAAGCTGTGACTTTGGAGGGTTCCCCACCAGGCTGTCACACTGCTCAGCTCCATTGGTTACCATGTGAACGATACCCCCTGGAGTGGTATGATCCTTCTGCACTTTCTACTTACATACCTTCTCTACTGTGTTCATGGAAGAAATTGATGACCAAATAGCTACAGAATAAGAAAGATCAGGGGGACTTTACCTTCCAACGCAGAGGGTGCGAGTTTGGTCCCTGGTCGGGAAGTTGAGATCTTACATGCCTCGTGACCAAAATGCCAAATCATAAAACAGAAGCAATATTGTGACAAATTCAATAAAGACTTAAAAAAATGGTCCACATAAAAAGAAATCTTAAAAAAGGTGTCAGAAGGTGGAATACAGTAGTTTCCAACTCAGATTCATTGAAAAGTGGTCAACCTGTCTATTCCATGGCAGATAAATGGCCTGTATCCAACTTAGCAAAGATGTATTGAGTGCTTATCACATAGAAGGAGTCAGTGAAGTGCAATGATAACGTTATAGTGCTCCAATGTGCCCAGCACAAATTTGCAGCTGCCAGTCACCATGCCTTAAAAGTCTCTTTTATGAAGTAACACTGTTCACCTTCTGTTCGCTGCATCATTCACTTCAGTGTTATTTT
>NW_011494680.1:9850552-9883573 GCF_000754665.1 Bison bison bison
TTCTGGACATACCACATGGCTTTCAGGATCTTAGATCCCTGACTTGGGACTGAGCCTGTACCCTCTGCAGGGAAAGTGCAGAGTCCTAACCACTGGACCACCAGGGAATTCCCAGCTTTGTGTGTTTTATTGTGCGCTTTGTTGTTCAGTTGCTAAATCATGTCTGACTCTTTGTGAGCCCATGGACTGCAGCACACCAGGCTTCCCCTTGTCCCTCACTATCTCCCGGAGTTTGCCTAAGTTCATGTCCGCTGACTTGGTGATGCCATCCAACCACCTGGTGCCATCCAACCATTTGGTGGTTGAATCCTCTGCTGCCCCCTTGGCTGTGCACTCTCCTCTTGGCTGGGTTCAACTGAAGTAGAGAGAAAGCACAAAACAGAGGCCACCTCCAAGAGCCACCTATCTTTCTGGGAGAACATGTGTACATGTGACATCCTTTGGGAATTAAGGGACAAGCATACCCCTCAACAGTGACATGGTGACTTTCGTTAAACCCAAACATATGAGAAACCATCTACCTAAATGAACACTGTCCACTCTAAACTAATGACTTTGGGCGTGCGTGCTTAGTCGCTCAGCCGTGTCTGACTCTTTGTGATCCCATGGACTGCAGCCCACTAGGCTCCTCTGTCCATGGGGATTCTTCAGCCAAGAATAGTGGAGTGGGTTGCCATGCCCTCCTCCAGGGGATCTTCCCAACCCAGGGATTGAACCCAGGTCTCCCACATTGCAGGTGGATTCTTTACTGTCTGAGCTACCAGGGAAGCCCAGTGACTTTGGGAAAAGGTCTAATTATTCCAATGCTGCTGCTATTGTCCAAAGTGTGTGTTCATTTTCTGCTTTAGGAATTGCTGCAGAATCCAAGACACATCCCTTTGAATATCCACAGTCAACACATTTGTTTTGAGGGTAGAGTTAGGGCTAATTCTTTGGTAAACTTTGGTTTATAAACTCATTTTGAAGATGTGACAGATGTTGCAGGAGGTTGACATTCAATATCCATTCACCCTGGGACCCTGCCTTCCTTTATTACAGAGGTCAGGAAGCTGAAATAGTCAATCTCCTGGCTTTCACGTGCAGCTTGGGTAATCAGGCAATACCGTCCTCTGATGCTGTGTAGGAGGACATCCTCGGGAAGGGTTCTCTTCTCTGTTCTAAAGGCAAAGCCTGGGGTAGAGAAAGTTTTTGGCCCTTTTGCCTTCTTTCATGCCTGTGTATCCCCCTTCTGACCCGCAGTCCCAGAATTCTGGAGGCAGGATCAAACAGTTTACAAGCAAGGGGGTAGCTTGAGGTAAAAAACCACATCCTAAGGATATTTGGGCAGAACAGTAAGAGGAGGCGGGATCCTGCCAGCATCACAGAATGACCATTGCAGCCTTGGACTGGGTGCCTCTGGATGTCCTGTTACATGAACAACATATGCTTGTGGCTTGCTAAGCATCTGTTCATCTGGTTTTCTGTGACTGGCAGAAGGAATGGATTTCTAACAGAGTCGTGAAGACAATTCCATAAGAAGAAGTCTCACTATATCTCAAGTCACAGCATGATTACTGAAGGCATGTTACTTGCCAGGGTGAGGATGGCTGTGTGTGCACAGTTGCTCAGTTGTGTCCAACTCTTTGCAGTGCCACAGACTAGCCTGCCAGGCTCCTTTGTCAATGGGGTTTTTTCAGGCAAGAATCCTGGGGTGGGTTTCCATTTCCCCATCCAGGGGATCTTCCTAACCCAGGGATTGAACCCATGTCTCCTGTGTCCCCTGCACTGGCATCTGGGCTCTCTACCACTGAGCTACCTAGGAAGTCCCCATGATGGTCAGGGCTTTGGCAAATGGAGGAAAGGTGGGGGCGATGTTTCCTGGGGGTGGGGTCTCCTTTGGGCCAGGCACTCCTTGCATCCTGTTTCCTTTAATGAGGTCAATGAAATCAGAGTCGGTTTTGTTCCCATGGCACCAAATGGGGAGCTGAAGTTCAAGGTCTTGAGTTCAAGTTCAAGGTGTCCATGGCCTCCAAGCTGGGCTGTGTGTGGGTGTGGGGAGGACCAAAGAGCATTTGAGGTAAGGTCATTGTCAATGAGAAAAAGTACAAGCAGGGAAAACAGTAAGAAGCTTGGCCTGGCTGGAGTTCAGAATTCATTTGGAGAAGTACAGGGAGATGCATGTGGGCAGAGCAGAAGCAGAGACTGGAGGGCCGTGAATTCTGGAGAGTCAGGAATCTTAGTCCAGCGGCTGGAGCTAGTGGTTAGTAGGAAGCAACTGTACATTCTCTGGAACGGAAGTGATACTGTGCTCTTGGAAGTATTAACTGGCACCGGATTCCACTATAAATAAAAGAGGAAATAGTCATCAAGACCAGATTGGATGATTTTTTAGGGGCCTGCTTTTGCCAACATGCTCATTATTGGGTTATACCTCAAGCACAAGGGACAGACACAAACTGTTCTTGTTTGATAGATATGCTAGAAACTTCAGACAGGTAAGGACACAGAGCAGGTGTTTGTGGAATAAATGGAAGAGGAATAAGCATTTTGCCTCAGTGCTCTTTGAGCAACTTTGCATTCTTTTTTTTTTGGCCTCACGCAGGGCATATAGGATCTTAATTCCCTGACCAGGGATTGAACCTGAGCCCCATGCAGTGGAAACACAGTCTTAATCACTGGACCTCCAGGGAAGTCCGGCAAGTTTGCATTCCTAGTGCTACTATTTCTCAAGATTTGATGAAAGAGAGGAAAGCTTATTGCATCTAGGAGAAGAGGAGAGCATTAGAAAAATCTTGGATAATTTGAAATTGTACATGACGCAAAATAACAGAAGATTAAGCTCAGTTGTCTGGGAGATTTGATAATGCTAAGCTGATGACATTAGCCTTGGTATTTAGATACAGCCTCTTTCTGGTATAGTCATAACCCTCTTAACAAAGTGGTAAGATGTTAACAGCTCAATATGGCTTTAATAAAATAGACAGCTTGATTTCATTTTTTAATATTTATTTTTTTTAGTTTAAGAGATTTATTTAATTAGAATATGCCACAGCATATTTCCGAGGTTTTGTCAGCATCTCCACAGCATTTGTGACAATTTTACTATAGAAGACCCTGGAGAAAGAAATGGCAACCAATTCCAGTATTCTTGCCAGGGAAATCCCATGGACAGAAGAGCCAGGTGGGCTACACTCCATGGGGTCTCAAAGAGTCAGACATGACTGAGTGACTAAACAATACCAACAACAATTATAGAAGGAGGCTACTGAGACCAGAAGACCAAACTTGAACTAAAGTTGATGCAACTAAATATAACAAATTTTTACATACAGATACTAGTAACTATCTGCTCAATCGTTCTACCTTTCCTGACTGTGATAACTGTTACTCATTTTCTTTTTCTGCAAATATATGGTCTGTTAAGTCTAGACAGTGGACCATGGGGTCATATATAAGGCATCATCAATAGATTAAGATATAATCTAGGCAGAGGTTTGTATCAGTTTATTTCCCTTTACGGTACATTAATAAAATATTTTACTTAGGTTTTTCATTGGTTACTTAAGATCTAGAACTATCAGAGTGTCTGTATGTTGTATGTCTAAACTACGTGCATGCTAAGTCACTTTTGTCATATATGACTCTTTGTGACCCATGAACTATAGCCTGCTAGGTTCCTCTGTCCATGGGATTCTCCAGGCAAGAAGACTGGAGTGGGTTGCCATGCCCTCTGCCACAGTTAAGTTCTATTTAACTCTAGATGTTTTAACTTACTATGTGGAACCTGGTGGCTCAGTGGTAAAGAATCCACCTGCCAATGCAGGAAATGAGGGTTCGATCCCTGGCCCAGAGGATTCCCTGGAGAAGGAAATGGCAACCCACTCCAGTATTGTTGCCTGGGTACTCCTATGGACAGTGGGCTATAGTCCATGAGTAGTCCCCAGAGTCACAGAGTCGGGTAAGACTAATCAACTAAACAACAACCACAGCTAGAACCAAAGTCCTCTCTGAAGTCAGCTGTGAGAGAGTTTGGCTTTCTCCAGCCTCCTCTCTAGCTGTGAGAGAGTTCCGTTTTCTCCAGGCTCCTCTGTAGCCCTGGGGTGAGGCAGCACTTTACACCACAGCCTCTCCTGGCTTAACCTGAAGAGATACGAGGGGTCCAGGAGGCATGATCCTGGACAATCTTCACTGTGATGATTCTGTTTCTGTGACAAGGCTGAAGCTATTTGTTGCTTTCTGAGGGGTGTTTAAAATTTCCTTCAAATGCTGTTACTGCTCTCCCAGCAGACATCCTGTCTTATAGCTCCAGCTGCTGTTAACAGAATACCAGGGGCTGAAACGATAGATGCTTAATTCTCACCGTTCTGGAGGCGGGAAGCCCTGGACCAAGGTGCCAGTACATTGTGTTCTTGCTGAGGTCCTTTCCTGGTTTATGGAAAGCTACAACCTTGTCACGTGCTGTGACCTCTTTGTGCCCTGGGGAAAGATCTCTGGTATCTCTTTTTTTTTCCGGCTGTGCTGGGTCTTCGTTGTGGTGCACAGGGGCTTTCTCCTATCGTGGGTCCCGGGTTTCTCTAATTGTGGTTTGTAGGCTCTAGAGAGTTCAGTCTCAGTAGCTGCGGCATGTGGGCTTAGCTGCCCTTAGCACATGAGATCTTAGTTCCCTAAGAGTGTGTGCTAAGTCGTGTCCGACTCTTTGTGATCCCAGGGACTGTAGCCTGACAGGCCCCTCTGTTCATGGGCTTTTCCAGACAAGAATCCTGGAGTGGGTTACCATTTCCTCCTCCAGGGGATCTTCCTGACCCAGGGATTGAACCCGAATCTCCTGAGTTTCCTGCACTGGCAGGCATTGCCATATAGGGAAGCCCTGGTTCCCCAGTTCCCTGCCCAGGGATCAAACCGCATCCCCTGCACTGGAAGTTGAACTCTTAACTACTGGACCACCAGCGAAGTCCTAACTCTTGTTCTTCTTATAAGGACACTGATCTTATCATTCCTCAGATCCTCATGGCCTCATCTAAATCCAGTTACTTCCCAAAGAGTTAGGTCTTCAATATATGAATTTTGGTGGGGGGGCATGCAGTTTAGTCCACAACATACCCCCACTTATGTTCTTTCAGCCTGAAACCTTCTCCTCCTTTTCTTTTCAATTCCTCTTCACTTAAAGCAATGGGAAATTTCTTGAATTGGCTTGTGTTTTTATGTCTTACTTTTTAAAAATTTATCTATGGAAAAAGACTCTTTTCAAGGAGTTATAGTAAAAAGCCACCAATATTTTTTTTTAATTTATTTATTTATTGTAATTGGAGGATAATTACTTTATGATATTGTGATGGCTTGCATACATCAACATGAATCAGCTGTAGGTATACATATGTCCCCCCACATCCTGACCACCCCCCCCACCACCCTCCCCACCCCATCCAGCAATATTTTACAGGACTTTAAAGCCAACTTCTATGAACCATGCTAATGGGAGTTCCTCATGGTTGGGGCAACTGCATTATTTATCGAGGTATTTTGCAATCTTGCCCATACAAATGGCAGATAATACATACAATTACCAACAAATAATCCAACTGTTTAGAATATAAAATAGGAAACTTCCATTAAGCTTTGCAGTGGCTGGTAACAATACCCCTGGTGACATAAAAAGATATCTTGCAGTGGAAAAAAGAAAAACCCAAACCCCACAATTCCTGAAATAGTAAATTCATGTTGGAAATCTCAAGTTACTTAAAAAAAATTTCCAAGGGACCTAGTCTTCCCAAAAGCAATAGAATCGAAATAGGCACATTGTTAATTTATGTGGAGTTAAAAATACTTTGTATTTTTCTTGATAATTTTAGCTTTTGACTTTAGCTCAGAAGTTCTGCAAATACCTGAAGGAATTTCAGCATTGCTCACCACCTCTCCTACACACCCTTGTCAAGTTGCAGGCTCTGCTGTTATCAGTTTTTGTATTTCTGTTTTTTTCCATGCGAAGGCAGGGTGTTTAGAAGGGCTCCTCTTTCACGCCCTTCCTTGGATAATTTTTCCTTTTTCTGGAGGGAAAGGATGACATTCCTACTGAATTTATGGTGTAATTTTGTCTCTTTTCCTTTAAGGACTTTTTCACTCAAAGTGCAAAACATCTGAAATAGTAAGAAACTTCCCTGGGGAAAATCGTCAGTTAGTGGGTGCTGGTGATGGGATCAGTCCGCTAAGAGCAAGTCCCAATTCCCGAGGTCTGAGCCCAGGAGGGCTCCGGTGAGGGGGCCTCGTATTAATATATCATGTGCATGCATGCTCAGCCACTCAGTCACGTCTGACTCTGCTACCCCATGGACTGTAGTCCCACAGGCTCCTCTATCCATGGGATTCTCCAGGCAAGGATACTGGGGTGGGTTGCCATTTCCTTCTCCAGATGTATTATGTATTGATGTCCAAATAGGCTGGGGAGGGGATGATAAGCCCACTTGCAGAAGCTAAAAGTAGTATTTACTCTCTTGTGTTTACTCCTTGGACTTGCAGTTCATGAGAATCTAAAACCTTTAAGGCTGTGAGGGAGAAACAGGTCCCAAGGGAACCTCTTCTTCAGGGAGCTCTCTTTGGCTCCCAGTGGAGCAGTGGGAATGCACAGCAGACCTGAGTTAAATTTCCCCTTCTCTTAAAAACACTTTTTAAAATTTACTTGTTTTTGGCTGTGCTGGGTCTTTTGTCGCTGTGCAGGCTTTTCTCTAGTTTCAGAGAGGGTGGGCTTCTCTCTAGTTGTGGTGTGTGGTCTTCCAGCTGCAGTGGCTTCTCTTGTGGAGCACAGGCTCAGGTGCACAGGCTTCAGTAGTGGTGGCTCCCAGTTCTATTGAGCACAGGCTCCGTAGTTGTGGGGCACAGGCTTTGTTGCTCCTGCATGTGGGATCTTCCCAGACCAGGGATCAAACTCGCATCTCTTGTATTGGCAGGCAGATTCTTTACCACTGAGCCACTAGGGAAGCCTTCTCCTCCTCTTCTTGGGATTGCCCCCTTCTTGGTCCCTGACTGATCGCTCTATGAGAAGCCTTTGTCACATTTTAGTTTTTATTTTTTCAGCTCCTGGAGAAACATTTGCTGCCTTGTGTGTTCTGCCTATAGCAAAGGGCCCAAGTGTGGGCACAGGAACATATGGAGTCTTAAATGGAGCATCTGAGACCTCCCTTCTTGGGAAAAGACTATAGCCTTTCGGTGGAGTGCAGAAGGTTGCTGAGTACTTGCCCAAGTGTGACAGGCCCTTCGGGTTCTGGATGACTACAATTTCTTGAGGGTGGTAATAACATGCAAGGGATTAATGGGATAACAAAGTAATTACGGACGTGATGAGAGCAATGGAGACAAGGCATGGGGTTCTGTTGAGAGAACCTTATTTCAGGCTTATTTTAGGTGAAGTCATGGGGAAGGGCCTCTCCGAGGAGGTGGACTCCTCTGTGAAGCCTGAGAAGGACTATGAAGTGGGGAGAACCAGAGGACAAGCACTTCCGGCAGAGGGAGCAGCAGCAACAAAGGTGCGAAGGTGTTTCCACCTGGAAATGAACTGATTTCAGTGACAGTGGAAGAGGGTGCTTTATCTTTCAGCTATTTACCTTTCTCTAAGATAGGGGTTCTCGGCCTCCAAGATCTAATGCCTGATGATCTGAGGTGGAACTGATGTAATAATAACAGAAAAAAAGTGCCCAATACATGTAACGAGCTTGAATCATCCTGAAACCACCACCCTCCCCATCCTGGTGGCTGAAAAACTGTCTTCCACAAAACTGGTCCCTGGTGCCAAAACTGGTCCCTGGTCCCCTGGCTGGGGACTACTGTTCTAAGAGGCTCTTTCTTGTGTGAAGTAATTGGGCACATCTGCTCTCGATTCTGACATTAGGTGGATAAGTAGGGAAGCTGGGGCTTCCCTGGTGGCTCAGACCATAAAGAATGTGCCTGCAATTTGGGAGACCGGGTATGAACCATGGGTTGGAAAGATCCCCTGGAGAAGGAAATGGCAACCCACTTCAATATTCCTGCCTGGAGAATTCCATGGACAGAGAAGCCTGGGAGGCTACAGTCTATGGGGTTGCAAAGAGTCGGATATGACTGAGTGACTAACACTTTCCCAAGTAGGGGAGCTGACCATCAAAGCTTAAACCCTGGACTGGATAAAAAGGGCTCTGTTTCTGTTTCATTGTGGTTGGTTGATTTTTTTCTCAGGGAGCTGTTTTTCAGCCAGGAACCAAATATGGCTTTAATGTTAACATCTAACTAATAATAAAATACACGTACATACTTTTCCTTCTTTCCCCTTTGTTCTACCCGAGAGTATGAGCATAAGCTTATTTTAAAAGTAGGTGTGAAATAGAAGTGCATATGTCACTGGAAATCACGCGATTTTGAAGGGCTATAATCCTTCCCTAGAAAAAGCCTGTCAATCGAATAATTCATTTTATATCAGAGAAGCCATTTCTTTGCCTGTTTTTTGATAAGTTCAGAACATTTCAAAATAAGGTGGCATTTTCTTCTTTGTTAAAAAGACAGCAAATGCAGAGCTTTGAGTTTCAAAGTGTGACAGTATTATTACTCACATGATTTCATTCTTTTCTGGAAAAAATTTCTTTTTCTTTTTCCTAAACAGTTATATTTCAAACACAGAGTTACTTTGACAATAACACAGTTAAAAGTATTAAAATTTTAGAAAATATTACCAAATATGTTAAAGGGAAATTTGTATTTAAATTAGAACAATGATTCTGTGCTAATCTTATTGCAGAATCCTTTTTAAGATAAATGGCTATTGTGATTTTGGAGATATGGTGGAATCCACTTTTCACAACACTGTTGTTTTTGGCTGTTATACTAAATAGCAAAGAGGCAGAGGACACAGATATGTGGTTGTAAAATGTGGATGGTGGGTCAGGTAATCTGTCTTCAAAACGCTCCTCTGTCAGAAGTGGCTTATCTTTCTTGGGCTCCAAGGATCTAAGCTATATACTCCATGCATAAACGAAAGGAAATGCACAGAAAGAAATGTGCCTGGAATAAATCTGTTTTAAGTGGTTTTGGCTCAGGGTGACAGATATCGGAGCCTCTGAAAAGTAGAATCTGGTGCAGGAAACAGCTGATGCAGAGAGCTGATGGAGTTCCTCTTCTCATTCTTCCCTCTAGGAGATGTGACTTTCCTTTGCAATCTGTACTGGGAACTGGAATAATTTCTTTTGTGATTCTGCTTCAAAGCCTTTACTTGTGGGAGGAAGCAGAAGACAGGAAATTTAGGAGCAGAGAGGAAGCAGCTCAGGACGGTAGATAGTGAGGATCAGCATCCTTTTGCAGCATATCCTGCAGACCCGGGGTACCACAAACTTCTTCATGACTGTCTCCAGTTCCTCAAGTCTCTTTCTCTTAGTAACTCATCATGATAATCCATGATTATTCAGGAATTCCTTCTGCTTAGATTATGGATGATTATGGGTGCCCTCGGCCCTTTCAAAGCTGACCTGTGGCAGCCAGGTGGGGCAGAGCATGTGGACACCAGGTCACACTCTCCGGCTTCAATCTTGGTTTTGCTGCTTCCAAGCTTCATGATCTTCTTAACCTTTCCGTAAAATGGGAATAATAATAATACATCCATCATAGTGCCACAGAAAGGACTCAGCAAGGTAATCCTTCCCATAAAGAGCCACCAGTGAGCATATGATGCTAACCTGGTGAGGAGGCTTTTAAAATGCAATAAACCTACATCTTCTCCTATGAAAATACATATCTTTAATCAACAGAGAAAAGCTGGTAATTAAAAAAAAAACTGATTAGGAAAAGAAAAGCTAAAGTCCTACCTTCCACAATATACAAGTTTAATGATTAGGCATATTTTTCTGGTCTTTGTTTCTATGCAATTATTTTCTAACACATAAAATAATTTTGTTTTATGATTTTTCATGGATCAATGGAACATTAAACTTCCTATTATATTATACTCTTTATGAGCCTTATTTCCATGACCACATGTTGTTCCACTGAGTAAATTGAAGCATAGTTTATCTGTAACAATAATAATAACTACCATAACCTGAGTACCATTTGAGTATCAGGCTCTAGGTGTTTTATGGACTTTTTCACAACTCTTTCAACAATCCTGGATGTTTTTGCTACACTCTCCAGTTTAGAAAGGGTCTTGAGGTTGCACAGTTTATGCTTGGCAGTGCCAGGGCTGAACAGGGTCTCGTCCTGAGCAGAAGTGGTCTGGTACTTAAGCTTGTCATCTTCCCATTGTACCAGGCTGTTCTAGGTTTCATGGCTATAACTAGCAAAGTGACATATACATTTGCATTAACTGTTTTTATAACATGCCTTTTTCTTTTCTAAGGGCAGTTTTGGCAGGTCTTTTGGAAACAACATAATTATTACAATCAGAGGAAAGGAAGAGGACACTCAAGGTCTGAAAATGGAGGATGTGGAGGAAACTGGTGGTCAGTGCTTTCTTAGGTTCACAGTTCTAACACGTGTCAGATACCATTCCTCCTTTCTCTCATGTCAGTTATCAGCTATCGCTATGCTGTTATTGAGTCCCTTGGACAGCAAGGAGATCAAACCATTCAATCCTAAAGGAAATCAACTCTGAATATTCATTGGAAGGACTGATACTGAAGCTCCAATACTTTGGCCACCTGAGCAAAGAGCTGACTCACTGGAAAAGACCCTGATGCTGGGAAAGATTAAGGGCAGGAGGAGAAGGGGACAACAGAGGATGAGATGGTTGGATGGCATCACCAACTCAATGGACACGAGTTTGAGCAAACTCTGGGTGATAATGGAGGACAGAGGAGCCTAGTGTGTGGTAGTCCATGGGGTCACAAAAGCTGGACACAAATTAATGCCTGAACACCCACACATGTTATTATTATCAATAATCTCTCTTTTCCTCAAGACATCTTCAGATCATAATGTTCATGTCCCAGAAAAATTTATACTAGGAAGTATTATTTCCCACTGTAAGTTGGTTTTTCACTCAAATCAGTCAGTTGCGAGTTGGGTTCTGTAAACGAGCTGACATATTTCTAGGTGACTCAATCTGGGAAACCAACACTGGGGACAAGAGAGATGATGCTGTCAAGTCAGCCACCCCCAGCTGGGCTGTGGGCTTCCTACTGAGTTAGAGCTGGAGAAGGCAACGCAGTGTGAATGCCCTTTGAGAAAGAACATCACTGGTGACCGTCACATGATGCACGCAGATAATTCCATCAGGCGCCGAAGGCAGCTGCTCCTGGCCTGAAGAAAGAAAGGGACCATCATAAACTGTTCTAGAGATAATGTTCTCATTAGAGAAAACTATTCCTACTTACATCTCCAGGGGGATGCTGTATTTTCGAAGCCACATATTTTCATCCTACCATTGCACAAGAAAAAATGAGTAAGCTGTGGATCTATTATTGAGTTAGGAATACAAATAATGGACTTTCCTGACAGTTCAGTTGGTAAAGAATCCACCTGCAATGCAGGAGACCCTGGTTCGGTCCCTGGGTTGGGAAGATTCCCTGGAGAAGGGAAAGGCTACCCACTCCAGTATTCTGGCCTAGAAAATTCCATGGACTGTATAGTCCATGATGTTGCAAAGAGTCGACATGACTGTGTGACTTTCACTTTTCATGTCAAAGAGAGGTAAACCTGAACAAAGGAGCTGCAGGTAGAAACAAAAAATTGCAGCTTAAAAATTCAGCAAATGAACATTGAACTCTCTGTGTATAATTAAAAATTATACTGCTTAGAAACCAATTACAAAAACAAATTGCACCTGAATCTTTTGTGTCCAATTATATGATTTAGTACAGCATATTTAAAAAATATCACTGCTTATTTTTATCCATGCATCAAATGTTAATCCCCCTCAATGGTATTTTTAAGGGTCCATTTTTATTGTTGTAGAGAAATAATGAAGGCTGTTGTAATTAACTTTTTCTCATGACTCAAAAACTCTTGAGTAATATAAGCACCTGCTGATATATGAGACACAGAATACATAGTGTCTTTAAAAATACTTTCAATTTAAAATAATTTGATAATCAGTGGTAAATGAAAGCAAGTGCCTAGGAAGAAAATTTCTGGAACCATTGTGGGCAAAACTAAGTACAACTCACAATTGTTAAATTTCTGTTCACAGTGTTTTTTGGAAGGAGGTTCACAACTCAAAGAAGCTAATTCATGATGATGCTGGTAAATATATAAATTAAAGTGTGTGTGTGTGTGTATGTGTGTGTGTATGTGTGTGTGTTAGTCACTCAGTTGTGTCTGATTCTTTGCGACCCCATAGGCTGTAGCCCACAAAGGTCCTCTGTCCATGGCATTCTCCAGGCAAGAATACTGGAGTGGGTAGCCATTCCCTTCTCCAGGGGATCTTCCCAACCCAGGGATCAAATCCAGGTGTCCTGCACTGCAGGTGGATTCTTTACCATCTGAGCTACCAGGGATGCCCATTAAAGTGTAAGAACTATGTGCTAAGTCATTTTAGTTGTATCTGACTCTTTGCAATCTATGGATTGTAGCCTGCCAGGCTCCTCTGTCCATGGGATTTCCCAAGCAAGAATACTGGAGTGCATTGCTGTTTCCTTCCCCAGGGGATCTTCATGACCCAGGGATTGAACCCATGTCTCTTATGTCTCCTGCATTGGCAGGCAGATTCTTTACCACTAGTGCCAGCTGGGAAGATTGCAATACTTAAGGTAACAACACCTATTTCACTAGCTTCATTTGGAGGACCAGGGTAGCTTATATCTCCGTGACAACCATTCAGGTAAAAATGTACTGATGAGATCAGAAATTCTAAGAGTTGGCAAGACTTCTCCTTTTCCCTCATTCCCCTCCAATGCAGGTATCAATTCTATGACATTTCTGTAATTTTCTTTGGAGAAAAAAAAATCTGGCAACATATTAATTTTGAATCAGGCTGAGGATATTGTATTGTTTTATCAAAATGACTGTTGAATTTTTAAATTTGATTTTTCCCAGAGACAAGATGCTGAAATCTAGGCTTTGCTTGCAGTCAACATTTCCAGTCAAATCGATGGGGAATGAAGCACACTAATTGTGTGATGTCTCATCATTTGACGTCTAGATGGTCTTAGGAAGGAGTCGGAGGCCTATTGGTTGACAGTGAGATGTTACTGAGTAGAGCTACTAGGAAACAGAAGATGTGAGTTCTAGTTTCAGCCCCGTTGCTTATCTGTTGAGGGATTTTGGGTATCGGTTGGCATTGTTTAAGCCTCATTTCTTTTGTCCTTAAATACCACAGTGATGTCTGTTTCAGTGAATAACACTTCAGCATGGGTGGCATGCGACTGTTTTTAAAAACGGTACAGGTTGGGATCAAATATGTGTATTTTTACACAACTCATAATATCAGTCTTATAATTCATATAGATATACAGTGGACAGTGCTTTGTTGCAGGGTGAAATGTGGACAAGAGGTCTCTGATGGACAAAGTCATAATTGTGGAATGAGCATCTTTAGATGGAAGTGAACTCCCTCTGGGAGGCTGAGGGTCTGGGTACCTGGATGCTACAAACGGCTATTTCATTCTTCCCTACGACCCTGCCTGGACTTGCCGTGGTGCCTGGTACCTAGCGCAGTGTTAGCAAGGATCTGTTCAACAAGTGGACCGATATGGCACGATGTTTTTTGTGATGTGTCTGATCATCTGGGGACCCCAGGCCCCTCCGGATCCCCCCAGTTTGCACCTGTTCTAGGACAGGGGGTTTTCTGAGCCTGTACCTTGCCTTGGCCAGACATGCTTTTTGTGTTGTCTTTCCTTTTATCTACAGGTTACTACCGGAAATTATGGGAAGGCTTTTATTTGATTTTATGGGTGGTCAAGCACAAGTGGTTTCTGTCCTTAACTCTCTCACTGGACCTGGGACCAAGGATAAATCATTTAGCCTGCAGCAAGGCAACTTTCTCATCTTAAAAATGGAAATGTGCTAAATGGTCTTTGCACTCAGAACTTCTAGCTCTTACATCTTGCCACTGTGAGAAATTCCCCTAAATCATTCCCGTTCCATCACAGTGTTTGATTACTTAAGTTCAATGACATGGAAATGAAAGACCATGTTTCTTTTTTGCTTTAACAATGACTAATGACTCTTTAGGACTTCCTAGGTGGTTCAGTGGTAAAGAACCCACTTGCCAATGCAGGAGACACAGGTTCAGTCCCTGGGTTGGGAAGATCTCCTGGAGAAGGAAATGGCAACTAGCTTCAGCATACTTGCCTGGAGAATCCCATGGACAGAGAAGCTTGGCAGGCTACAGTCCATGGGGTTGGAAAGAGTTGGATACGACTGAGTCACTGACCAGCAACAACAACAACAGCAACAGCAACAACAACAACAACAACTCTGTGATACTTTTTGAAAGCCTGAAGGAAGTACCATGGGGATAATATTTGGGGTTTTCTCTTACTCAAAAGCTGGTTTTCTCACTCTACATCATTAGTCATTGAGATTCCAGGAAAGGCGACAGGCAGATGCTCGTTTAGGAGCACGGGGGACATTGTGACAAAGAATCTACTCAGTAACCTCCTTCTGGCTTGTGCTTGTGGGAAGGGAGGCGGGCAGCTGGAAGCCCCTGAGTGCTGCATTAATCCCATGCTGAGCCCACACTGTAGAAACAAGGGGGTGCTGGAAGCCCCTTGCTGAAGCTGAAAGCCAGGCTCTTAGCCCATTTATCCGCTGGGAACTGGGGGTGTCCTGGGAGCATCCCGCAGCCACATCAGAATAAAGAAAGTGGCAGCTCGGCATATGTAGACAAGGGCATCTAATTTAGTGTTTTGACCTTGGGTGGCCTGGAAAGGTCTCGGAGTTCTCATGTACCCAGAGGACTAACAGGGTGGCTGATGTTGAAACACTAGGTGAGAACCCCAGAGGCTCGCATAGAAAGTGTCATGACCCCACTATCAAGGGCTGCAGGGCACACGGAATGGGACGCCCAGTGCCCATGAGAACCAATGCAGGGCATTGTCAGCACCAGAAGGATGTCAGACTGACAAAGAGAGCCCAACCTTGAGATGCCCAGGGGTGGGGGCTGGGGGAGGGGGTGCAGGAGCAGATGTGAGGAGTGTGAGCATATCAGAATCTGTATCCTCTCTCCACTCCTATGGAAGTCAGCAAGGGCCCAGACAGCACAGCCAGGCCTGCTGATCCCCAGACCTAAGGCCATGGCCACCATTGCCCAGAAGCGCATACTTCTCCCCAGCCAGGTGCCCTTGGGGCAGGACAAGCTGGGGAAGGAGGTCCTGGGAAACCTTTATTTTGTTATGGTTTAGTCACTCAATTGTGTCTGACTGCTTGCAACCCTATTCTGCAGTTTGCCAGGCTTCTCTGTCCATGGGATTCTCCAGGCAAGAATACTGGAGTGGGTTGCCATGCCCTTCTCCAGGGGATCTTCTGGACCCAGGGGTTGAATCTGGGTCTTCTGCATTGGCAGGCGGATTCTCTACCGCTGAGCCACTGGGATGTCTTAAGGCACCGCTATTGTGTGAAACGGCAGGTTTACCAGGCCTTTCCCCTGCTCGCCATCTAGTGGGTTAATGGGGTGGATGGAGAGTAAGAAAGATCAACAACAGAAAATGAACACACAGATGCTGATTGCTCACCTCAATGGAAGGGAGCTCAGTTCAGTCCGAGCGTGGAAAGGCACCAAGGGGCAGCCGGCCCACCCTTACCTGTCCCACTCAGAGTCTGGACAGTGTCTTCTTCTGGCCCAGCCCTGTCCAAGCCAGGAAGGGCATAAGTCACCGTGCTTCTGGGGCCAGCAGTG
The DNA here is from genome assembly GCF_000754665.1 of Bison bison bison. Taxonomy (NCBI): domain Eukaryota; kingdom Metazoa; phylum Chordata; class Mammalia; order Artiodactyla; family Bovidae; genus Bison; species Bison bison. Next base: position 9,866,319 of record NW_011494680.1, read on the forward strand.
CAGAAAGCGGGTCGGGGTGGTGTGTGAAAACAGGCTTCCGTACCCCCGTCACATGTCCAGTAAGGCCCCCATTTGGGAAGTTGTTTTCTGTAAAGTTGCACAAAATAAGAGAAAAAGGCTGCTCTTATGCTTACTGTTTTCTGTTTGGGATATGCAGCAGATGGTTGGATACTAACGTTCATATAGATTTCCCTGCATGGAAATGGAAAGGGTGACAGATCCATAATCAGTAGGAATCTTTAGTATAAAAAAATTCCAAAACATAATTAATGAAACAGAAAGGGTCACTTTGATCCTTTTCACAGCTACTATGCCAGGGACTGGCCTTGGAGATCTCACGTAGGAAAAGACCTTCTACAAGGAGTTGGGGGAGAGACACAAGGAGGGGAAAGAAAGCAGCTTTTGAAATTCCCCAGTGCTGGAATATGTCCTTGGCGCAGCCTAGTGTTCTCACAATAAAAAGAATAACTGTCCTCCTCTTTTTCCCATGAGGCAAAACAGATGCCGTCTCGGTGACGAGATGCTTACTCCTGAGCCCAGCAGCCACTTCTACAGCCAAACAGCTCAGCAGCAATCTCTTCCCAGGCCAGACATCCTGCGAGATGGGGACAGTGCACCCTGAGGCAGGTGGTTGGCTGGCCTTGGAGTGCCTGGGGGTGGGGTGGAGAGGGAGATGGAGGGAGAGAGATGCTGACTCATCCTCCTCCCTCCCCACCTGACTCTATGCAATAGAACTGGACATGGGGACACAACATTTGGAGTAGGGTTCTCAGAGAAGAAAGGAAAAGTCAGAAGGACACACGTGTGCAGCTGAGTCTAGCTCATCCTGGGGAATCCATCCTTCTCCTTTGACGGATCAGAGGTTGAGCAGGATCGCCCCAGGCATGAAGTGCATGAAGGCATCTTAATTCTGTCATCTCTCCTCCTAGCAGTCACCTCCTTGAATCTTCCGCTCCCTACACCCGAGTGTTGAAGACTTCTCTGCATTAGGAATCCATGCTAAGGAGCATTGACATCTATACACCACCATGTGTGAAACAGATCACTAGTGGGAAGCTGCTGTGTAGCACAGGGAGCTCAGCTCAGTGCTCTGTGATGACCTAGAGGGGCGGGAAATGAGAGGTGAAGGGCGGCTCAAGAGGGAGAGGATATATGTCTATACTTATGGCTGATTCAAGTTGTTGGATGGCAGAAAAATATCATAACATTGTAAAGCAATTATCCTACAATTAAAGAAAAAGGAATCCATACTGAGAAGTTGAAGAGCTGGTTTGACAGATTAGATGTCGAGGATATTTTGGTTCAACTGGAGGATTCTCAGGAGAGCAGCCATAGCCCCAGGGTGTGGGTCCTGGGCTTGGGGACAGGGGACAGGTCTGTGCAGTCCCTGTGATTTGCAGTCAGGGTGGTTTGGACTAGAGGAGACCCCATCTCTGAGGATCACCCTTACTACAGTCTGGAATGGTCTAAGAGGAGTGGAAAGTACATAGGGAGTGTGGTCATGTGGCTCCCAGGGCATCTAACACGTCCAAGAAGGTGAATCTGCACCAAATTGTAAACAATGAGGATATGTTCCTTCTTCCCTTTTCCACAGAAACCAGAATCATGACAGGAGACCTTGTGCAGAAAATGCCACTGTCTCCCCATAGGCAGGTCACCCACATAACCATTGGAGTCAGATTCCTGCACCTCCACACTACTGACATTTGGGCTTGGATGCTTCTTCGTTGTTGACTGCCCTGTGCAACACACGATGTTTAGAAGTTCCCCAGGCCTCTACTGTGGACGGTGACTGCAGTCATGAAATTAAAAGACACTTGCTCCTTGGAAGAAAAGCTATGACAAACCTGGACAGTGAATTATTAACAAAAAGGAGAGACATCACTTTGCTGACAAAGGTCCATATAGCCAAAGCTATGGTTTTTCCTGTAGTCACGTATGGATATGACAGTTGGACCATAAAGAAGGCTGAGCACCAAAGAATTGACATTTTCAGACTGTGGTGCTGGAGTAGATTCTCAAGAGTCCCTTGGACTGCAAGGAGATCAGCCCCGTCAATCCTAAAGGGAATCAACCCTGAATATTCATTGGAAGGACTGATGCTGAAGCTGAAGCTCCAATACTTTGGCTACCTGATATGAAGAGCTGACTTATTGGAAAAGACCCTGATGCTGGGAAAGATTGAGGAGAAGGGGATGACGGAGGATGAGATGGTTGGGTGGCATCACTGACTCAATGGACATGAGTTTGAGCAAGCTCCAGGAGATAGTGCAGGACAGGGAAGCCTGGTGTGCTGCGGTCCATGGGGTCGCAGAGAATCGGACATGACTGAGAGACTGAACAACAACAAAACAACAACAGATCTCTACCCACTAGATACGGTGTTTGCCTTCAACCAGTCCCTCCCCCAATGTTGCCAAATGTCCCCCTGGGCTGAGAACACTGCTGGAGTCACACGATGACTCAAACAGCTAAGTACTTAACCTCTTAGGTACTCGGTTTCCCTGTCTGGGCATCGCAGGACTGCAGTGAGGCTCATAGAACACATCGCAGGCTCAGCGTGGTGCCAGGCATGCAGGGTGCTCACTGAAGTTTCGCTGGGACCCACAGGGGCAGCATGAGGATTTCAGACACTGCCGTCTCTGTCTGCTGGGGCAGTTTCACTTGTGACCCAGGAGAAGGGAAATATGGAATCCCTGGGCTCGAGGTCCATGGGCTTCACAAAGTCCAGGAATGTTTTCTGAGGACCAGGGTGCTGAATCCATGCCTTCCCCCTTCACATCCCAGCAGTGACGTGTGCCTCAAATACTACTGCCACCAGGGCCAGGAAATGCTGTTTCTAGATCGCCAGGCAAAACCTCAACTCAAAAGAAAAGAAATGGCCCAGGAAACTTAATTAGAGGTCATATCATGTGACAGAATGTGTTAATTCTGGAGAAAACTTTTTTAATGGAATGTGAATAGTCATGCGCTCTGAACGGAGCACAGGTTTCCGGTGTTACGATGACTCATCTCCGAGGTTTGTTCTTTTCCTGAGCAAGGCTGTCACACTGAGAGGCACTGGGACATGCAGACGGAGGTGCCAAGCCTTTGACATGGTGCGTGGCACCTCCAAGTGCAAGGAAATTAACCTTACACCTGTCACAGAAATGAATCTGCGTACCGTGAGGTCTTCATCGGGTGGTTTATTACTCATGGGGTTAACCTTAGACTGTTCAACCTTTAGGCCTTCCCAGTGGGTAAAGAATCTGCTTGCAATGCAGGAGATGAAGGCAGATGCAAGTTTGATCCCTGGGTTGGGAAGGTCCCCTGGAGGAGGGCAAGGCTACCCACTCCAGTATTCTTACCTGGAGAATCCCATGGACAGAGGAGCCTGGCGGGCTACCGTCCATGGGATGGCAAAGAGTTGGGCATGACTGAAGCAACTAAGCACACACATGTGTTCAACCTTTAGGATAAAATTTCAGCTGAGAGATGAGAATACACAGAAGACAGAGGAGCATCTCTGCAAAGAAAGAACTCAGGTGTGGCCCAGATGTGGTGAGGGTGACTAGGTGACCGTGAGGAGCTCAGGAAAGGTGACCCATTAAGTCTCTGGGTTTCTGTGGAAGTGGCAGTGCAGGGATTCCTGTAGAAAGTTGCTTCGAGAGTGCTGGCATGACCTGGGTTGTTTCCCTTCTAGTCCTCAAAGATAGGCAGGGGCCCGCAGTGGGGCTGCCACTATGCCCTGTGGGGCTCGGTGACCGTGGCAGCTGGTGGGAGCAAGGTGACCAACTGACCAAGGGTTTGCTTGATTGGTTCATGTAGGGATTATTCTGCCCATTTCCCCACTTTGGCCTCAGATAGGCTAAGTGTTGCTCCCAGGCTGCCCATCCTCTGTGTGTGTGTGTGTGTGTGTGTGTGTTTGTGTGATCAGTCGCTCAGTTGTGTCTGACTCTTTTCAACCCCATGGACTGTAGCCCACCAGGCTCCTCTGTCCATGGGATTTCCCAGGCAAGAATACTGGAGTGGGTTGCCATTTTCATCCTTCAGGCGAGCTTCCCCACCCAGGGATCAAATTCACATCTGCTGCGTCTCCTGCATTGCAGGCGGATTCTTTACCTGCTGAAGCCCTGCCTGTCCTGTGGGTTAAAAGGAAGAGCTGGTCACTTGGAAGGGACTTCCTACCTTGCCCATCAGGTGGATTGCTGTCAGCTGTGGAGCAGTGACAGAGCTGTGGCCCCTCTGCTCTGAGGACACATCCGCCCCATCCTTGGCCTCCCCCTACCCTATGAGCCTCGCATCTCCTGTACCAGCTGCGTCTCCAAGGAGTGTTCCTCTTCTCTGCACAATTCCTTCTCCTCTGTCTAGACATGTTCCTTACGTCCAGGCAGAGACCAGATTCCCCAGGAAGGCTTTGTGAACCACGCCAGTCTAGGATAACTTCCTCCTTCTGATGGCCTGCTCGTTCTGTGCACGTTTACCACAAATTTGCCTTTATTGGGGTTATCAGAAATCACATTTATCTCGTCTTACATCTTTCTGTGTAGGATGTAAGTACTGTGCTGTACACTTTCTTAGATGCTCCTGGACCAGGTCAGCATATGGAAGGGGCTCAGTGTTGGCTGTTTTGTAAAGTGGTCTTTCTGAGATTCTGGGAGAGCATTTTGTATACCTACTATCTCCTGCTCTAATCACCCCAGGACCAGGTCTCAGAAAATCAGGGAGACCTCTAGGTCCTAGAGCCTACTGAAATGATTTAAAATAGCCAATCCAGAGCCTGCTTCTTCTGCCTCATCTGTTTCTCCCTGTGCAAACCATGATAAAGGCTTTGGTCCAATTTCCCTCTCTGTCCCTCTGCCTCCTACCTCTCTGGGTGCCCCCCGCCAAGAGCATGGTGACCCCTCCTCTTGGGATATGTGAGTATAACACACTATCTTCTCTTTTTTTGCATTTATTAAAGGTAGTTTGCTTAATGGTGAAGAAAGGGAGACAAAAATTATCTAATCACCATTGTAAAATGGTAAACATGACAGATGAATTTCTTACTACTTTCCTTCATATTTTTCTACAGATTACCCTCCCCTGCCCCATATCATGACTCTTTTAAGACTGATAGAACGCACTCTCACATATCCCTAGTCAAGAAACTTAGTCAAGTCTGGAAACATAGACTTGGTGATTGTGAGGTTAAAAAAAGAAAATTAGTTTTTAAAACAAGATAATAACTTGCAGTGTTTTCTTGATCTAATGTCTCTTAGAGTCCATACCTCATATTACCTCACAGATAAATTAGGAAACAAACATCACCTCCTATTTTACAAAGGAATGCACTGTCTTCTTGATGGCAGTCGTATCTATTTGATTTGCTATACTTGAATAATGGTAAAAACCTGTGCTTTAGAATAGTCTAGAGTTCCTGACCCAGAAAGAAAGCTGAGGATGGAGGAACTAACACAGCTCCTTGCTGGGAGCTTCACTCACACCAGGCATGGCTGCCAGGGCTTCCTATGGGCTAGTTCCGTCAGCTTTCTCCCGACTCCTGCGGAAGAAGGACACTTTTTTTATGTTGTCCTCTGATTGCTTCAGTTTTCATTGTTGCAGTTGGAAGCAAAATCATAATCAAGAGTGAGGATGCAAGAGGACAAGATGGAAGTTTGAGGAGAAATGAAAAAAAGTAAAATGAACTTTTTAGAAGAGTGGAAAACAGAAGGCTACTGAAGCGTAGCATGGTGGCGAGAGAGCATCAGGAGAGTGAGGTTTATGATCAGGAATTCAAGGTGATACTCATCAAGGCAGTTGTGTGGATTTTTTTTTTTAATTTTATTTTGTACTGGGGTAAATTAAATTATTGTATATCCAATGAAGAGAAAATGTTGTGACAGTTTCAGGTGGACAGTGAAGGGACTCAGCCATACCTATACATGTCTCCATCCTCCCCAAAGTCCCTTCTCATCCAGGCTGCCACGTAACACTGAGCAGAGTTCCCTGAGTTTACAGTAGGTCCTTGTTGGTTATCCATTCTAAATACAGCGGTGTGTACATGTCCATCCCAAACTCCCAACTATCCCTTCCTCCCAGCGACCATAATACAGATACTTTTGAAATGAGCAAAGTGGCTGGGATCAGAGAAGGTAAGTAATCTTCCTAGTGTGGCACACTGGCAGTCAAAGAGAAGCCAGAAAAGATGGCCCATGTTTTCTGAAAGGCAGGAGGGTGGTGGGGACAGCTGTGGGCTGACTTCAAATTGCAGTTTTGTATCAAATATTTATGAGAAGAATGGAAATCACTGTAGCATCTCCCAGTGGTGGCTGCAGATAAGCTGTCTGGTTTCTGCATATGAAAGGGCTCTACCCCCGGAGTTTTTTTTTTTTTTTAAATAAACAGTAGTGAAAACAGATGGATTGCCTGCTGCTGCTGCTGCTAAGTTTTTTCAGTCGTGTCCGGCTCTGTGCTACCCCATAGATGGCAGCCCACTAAGCTCCTCCATCCCTGGGATTCTCCAGGCAAGAACACTGGAGTGGGTTGCCATTTCCTTCTCCAATGCATGAAAGTGAAAAGTGAAAGTGAAGTCGCTTAGTCATGTCCGACTTCTCGACCCCATGGACTGCAGCCTACCAGGCTCCTCCGTCCATGGGATTTTCCAGGCAAGAGTACTGGACTGGGGTGCCATCGCCTTCTTCGGGATTGTCTGAACTCCCATCAAAAATCTTCTTATCAACTGAGGCCAAGGCAAAGATTCACAAACCCTTACCCATCTCAGACTCCTGTTCTCTGAGCCCAGACACCTAGAGATAACTCCAAGGACTGAATCACAGCCAGTTGTTTTCTGAGCAAGTTTCATATTGTTTCTCTGACTTCTGTTGCTTCAGAGCTCCATGGAGTGAGGACCACAGATCTGCTCTGCTGTTCAAAGCCCTCTATTAGACCTTCTCAGTTAGAGGAAGCCAAGAGCTAACCTTCCCCTGGAGTGAACTCCACAAAGTCTAGCTTTTCTTTGTTGTTTGTAAGTCGTGACATGAACATTTTTATGAGTGTTAAATATAAAACATGCAGAATTAACAATTTTGAGATTACTTCAGACTCTACCCCTAGGCTCTCAGAATAAAGTCTGAGAAGCAAAGGACCAGATTAAAGTACTAAACATTGGAATCTGCTCTCACATATCATTCAATTATCCTTGGAAATTGGTTTCATCCTAACATTCTCTGTAAAAACATTTCCTTTTTTTCATGTAGATCACCAAGAACGTGGAATCCATTTTGTGGAGACAGATACTTTTAATCAAAAACTGTAAGGCACTTTGAGTGATCAGATAACTGATTGCAATTCTCTGAACAGATTTTGGACACGACGTTTTAAAAGCCTAATAAGAGGCTTGAATTAAACTATTTTCTACTTCTTCATCATTGTAGTTGAGTCTCTAACTCTATGTAAGCTGTCACTGTAATAAAATTCTCCCTAAATGATTAGAATACTTGGTTGATTCCAAATGACTAATTATTACCATTGTTATTCAAGAGCATAAGGGATTTTCTGCCTTAAAAATAAGCCATTGCTAAGTTTGCAGTTCAGATGGCATGGCTCACAGTCATTAAGAAGCAGGTGAGTGCAAGAGATAAATCACTTGTTAAAAAGGGACTATTTTTGCCCTTATCTTGGTTTCATCTGGTTCAGTTCAGTTCAGTTCAGTCGCTCAGTCGTGTCAGACTCTTTACAACGCCATGAATCACAGCATGCCAGGCCTCCCTGTCCATCACCAACTCCCGGAGTTCACTCACACTCATGTCCATGTAGTCGGTGATGCCATCCAGCCATCTCATCCTCTGTCATCCCCTTCTCCTCCTGCCCACAATCCCTCCCAGCATCAGAGTCTTTTCCAATGAGTCAACTCTTCGCATCAGGTGGCCAAAGTTATGGAATTTCAGCTTTAGCATTAGTCCTTCCAATGAACACCCAGGACTGATCTCCTTCAGAATGGACTGGTTGGATCTCCTTGCAGTCCAAGGGATTCTCAAGAGTCTTCACCAACACCACAGTTCAAAAGCATCAATTCTTCGGTGCTCAGCTTTCTTCACAGTCCAACTCTCACATCCTTATGTGACCGCTGGAAAAACCATAGCCTTGACTAGACGGACCTTTGTTGGCAAAGTAATGTCTCTGCTTTTGAATATGCTATCTAGGTCGGTCATAACTTTCCTTCCAAGGAGTAAGCGTCTTTTAATTTCATGGCTGCAATCACCATCTGCAGTGATTTTGGAGCCCAGAAAAATAAAGTCTGACACTGTTTCCACTGTTTCCCCATCTATTTCCCATGAAGTGATGGTTGCATGTTAGTGGTTGAGTTGCAAGTGGAAGTTGGGCTTAATTTCAGTTACCAGTTCAGTTGGCCAAGTCATTAGCCTGGTATTTTGAAGCCTGCATGTCAGAAAGTGCAGTCATCACCCATAAGAACAGTGTGACTTCCAAGTCCAAAATGATGAAGATTCTGTGATATTGACCGGGTGCCGTGGAGGAGGGCGGATTAAGTCAGCAGGTTTCTGCCTCCTCACAGCTGCCTGAGTCTTTGGGAAGATGTTATTTGAATGGATTTATACTTTTAAACATCTTCGATTTTTTTATGAGGTTGGCTTGGTAAATAGGTTTTTGTTTGTTTCTTTTCTCCCCTCTGGGTAAAGATTTTTATAGTCTTTGAATCATTCTTTTTTGGGATTGTTGTCTTTGTTAGGAGAGAGAAAGTTCATAGATAATAGGTACCCTAAACATTTTCTCCATTCTAAATTGGCATTTTGTTGTAATTTTGTGTTTTGTATTGAGTTTTAAGTGACAGTGCTATTATGTAAGTTAGTAAGTGTTTAACAGTGATCAAGAACTAAGATTCAAACTCAACAAGATAGAATTTGTTATGTGAAATTCAAGTCATAGCTATTTTCCATTTCAATACTCATCTCCTGGTAAGAGATGATAAAGCACATGAAATGTTTCAGCAACCCAGGAGGCTCTATTTCTTGCCTCTTATTTTTTATAGGGCTGTTTTATTTATAAGTAATCAAAGGAGATTACCTATTATCACAGGGAGGTATGAATAGATTATCAAATCTTTTTTGGAGTATAAACTTGGAATGAATAATGAGGTATCCGCTGGTATAGAGATGTGTATTTGAGAAAGAAAAACGTAAAGGAGAATAACTTCTAATTAGAAAAGTTACCACTTACCCAACAAAAAAGAGATAAGTCATCCAAGATCATCTCACACTTGATTTCTATTATTTTGCACACAAATCCAGGGAAGCAGATGAAATTTATACAATGAGGAAAGCAGACAAAGGAAGTGGATTGGAATGGGGACCACAGCTGCAGTCCTGTGGGTTTAAGAGAAGAGAAAACTGCTTTGGAGTCTCAGAAAACCTGGCTTTGAATGTGGGCGCTGCTATTTGTGAATTATATAAATTTGAGCAGTTACTTATTTGGAGACTCAGTTATCTCATCTAAGAACTGGGAACAAACAATATGTTTCTGAAGATTTTTGGAGAATCAAATTAAGTATTAATATTTGTGATGGGCTTTCCAGGCGGCACTAGTGTTAAAGAACCTGCCTGCCAAGGCAGGAGATGTAAGAGACGTGGGTTTGATCCCTGGGTCGGGAAGATTCCCTGGAGGAAGACATGGAAACCCATTCCAGTATTCTTGCCTGGAGAATCCCACGGACAGAGGAGCCTGGCAGACTATGGCCCATAGGGTGGCAAAGAGTCGGACATGACTAAAGTTACCAAGCACAGCACACACTCAATGTCTATGACACCCATACCTTGGTTCCTGACACACATCGGGCTCACAGCCATCAGGGATGGTCATCGTACAACCACACCAGCTCCTGAGGAGTAAACCCTGACACCAACCTTGGTGCTGCCAGAGGAAAAGTGTCCCCTCACCTCCAAAACCAAACATCCCTAAGTTTTAAAACTTTCTTTACATTACTCAATCTAATAGTTATTTGTAACTGATATTTGAGATATGTAATTGAAATATCCCAAAATCTTAAATTATCTTGGTGTTAAAAAAACCAATAGTGAGAGTAACAACAACAACAAAATAACAGGTGAGCACTAGCCTTTGGTTAACTCTGGTGCACTTTATGGGGTATCAGTGAGACTGGGCTTTAGTATTTTAAAAAAATTATTGTTGGAGTGTAATTGCTTTTCACGGGGTCGCAGAGTTGGACACGACTGCGAGACTGAACTGAACTAAACTGATGATTGCTTCACACTGTTGGACTGGTTTCTGCTGTACAGCTAAAGGAATCAGCCATATGTATACACGTGTGTGCTCAGTCAGTCATGTCTGTCTCTTTGTGACCCCACAGACTGTAGCCTGCCAGGCTCCTCTGTCCATGGAATTCTCCAGGCAAGAATTCTGGAGGGGGCTGCCACGCCCTTCTCCAGGGATTTGTTCTGACCCAGAGATTGAACCCGTGTCTCCTGCATTGGCAGGTAGATTCTTTACCACTGAGCGGTATAGATAGCAGGGAATGCTAACAATAGAGTTCAGTGCGGCAGAATGTTATGCCTATCAAAGAAGCTCATAGAACAATTAACAAAAATGTATGCTTCAGCAGCTTCTTACTCCTTTACTGCCATAAATAATTTAGGGTTGCAGGGTTTGTCTCATTTGCCAGCAACATTTGTGCTTCCTGTTCTATTGATTATTGATAATTGTTCAATCCCTGGGTTGGGAAGATTCCCTGGAGAAGGGAAAGGCTACCCACTCCAGTATTCTGGTCTGGAGAATTCCATGGACTGTATAGTCCATGGGGTCGAAAAGAGTTGGACACGACTGAGCGACTTTCACTTTATTAGTTATTAAGCAAATTAATTCCCTTTTAAAAAAGAAGCAAACTCACAACAGAAGCCAAGAAATCTTTTTCTAGAACCTTCTTGGTGGTCTAGTGATTAAGATTCCATGCTTCCACTTCAGGGGGCTCGAGTTCCATCCCTGGTAAAGGAACTAAAAATCCCACAAGACACATGATGCAGCCCAATATTAAAAAAAGAGAAATCATTTTTAGGTGCCTTTCAGTGACTCATGACTGCATCCCCTTACTCCCTGAGTCTGGATAACGTTTCCCTATTCAATGAGTTTGTGTTTCATGGGTGAGACTGACAGCGGTTGGAACCAGTGTCTGTCAAATAAATTCCTACTTAGGCAGAATGAAATCCCCCAGAATATTTCATCATCACAACCATTCCCAAAGTGGTGCTAAGGTTACTGGGTGATCTTACTCTGGCATTTATGATCAAGACCAGAGGGCACAAAACCCCTCGAAGTCTGAGGTGATGCTTTCTGAATGTATATTCAGATATTTGTACTGAAGAGATTAATTAAAAAAAAGTCAATTGATTCTAAAAGAGATTATCATTCAAATGGTCTGTTAGAAAAGCTAAAGCAGCATTGCTCCTCTCCAAGAAGGCTGAAAAGATAATTAGATAACAGTAGACTACCACAGCATTATTGGAGAAAAGAAAAGGCACAGTGACTTCTAAAATTCACAGAAATAGAAGTCAGCACGGAGAGCTAGACCCTCATCAGTACTGAGTGGTGAGATGACTGTTACTGTGGACAAACTTGGGAGTTAGGGTACGTTTTGTGCAGTTCCAGAATGTTCCTTAGAATTATTCAGAGTCAGAAAGTGACACATTTCATAGGTCCTTTTGTACTTCTAACGGGCAATACGATGCATTTTGCTAACATATGCCTAAATCCATTTGCATATTTTAAAAGGCCGAATCCAAGGGCAAGATTTAACATACATTACTTGTCAGTGGTTGCTGCTGCCATCCTTAACAGCCAGCAAAGTGTCAGTCACTCAGCCGTGTCCCACTCTTTGCGACCGCATGGACTGTAGCCCACCGGGCTCCTCTGTCCATGGAATTCTCCAGGCAAGAATACTGGAGGGGGTTGCCATTACTCCTCCAGGGGATCTTCCCCACCCAGGGATTGAACCATGTCTCCTGCTTTGCAGGCCGACTGTTTACCATCTGAGCCACTAGGGAAGCCCTAACAGCCAGGAGTCAGACCCGAATAAAAGACATAGGAGCCAGAAAAGGAGAGGTCAAAATTTCACCTTTCTGGCTTATCAAAGCCGGATGGGAGAAGCGGGGCTTGCGCTCTTTCCTTCTATCTGAACAGATTCCGTGTCCAATATTACTCGCCCTCCCCTGTCCTCCTCTTTCAAGGTCCAAACGCTTCAGACTGTCCATCCTCTCCAGTCCCTGGATGGGGCTGTCGGCCGGGAGCGAGGGCTCCTGGCAGCTCTCGAAGACGGGCGGAGGCGGCCTGTGTCGCCCCCTAGCGGACGCCCCGCCCCGTACCGGTGGCAACCCCGCCGGACTGTTTGTGTATGTTCTTGTTCAATTTTCATTCTCATTGGTTCTGAGCAATGCTCAGTGTGGTCCACAGGAAATGGGAGTTTATTTTTGCACTATAAGGTGCTCTCTTAGTTCGATTGCATGGATTCCTTATTCCCTTGAAACGAAAATTCTCTGGTCCCCAGGTAAAACTCATTTTTTACTTAGCCAAAATAAGATAAGGCAAGATAGTAAATAAAATATGAAAACCATAAGTTAAAATTCTTTTGCTCATTTTTACCAGAGTTTTCATATATATGTGTGTGTGTGTGTGTGTGTATAAATGTATTACGACAGGCCTGGCCTTTGTATTTTACTTTTTTTTTAATGTCTAAATTAAAAAAAATGTTTAAATACATATACTCCTAAATCTTGGGAGACTATGGTATCACCCCCATAGACTTTATTCTTTGTAATATATTTATTAGTTGTGGCACTCAGTATCTTTGATGTTCATGACAGCCTTTGGGATTTTTAATTATGGCATGCGAACTCTTGGTTGTGGCATGTGAGATCTTAGTTCCCTGACCAGGGACGGAACCTCGGGCCGCTCGCATTGGGAGTGTGGAGTCTTAGCCTCTGGACCACCAGGGAAGCCCTTGGTCTCTGTATTTTCTTGCTCTGATTATAATACAATTCGAGTGACTTACAGCAAAGCAAGAGCCAGAGCTGAGCTGGTTGGAACACAGACTTGTTGCTTCCTTGCAGAACACAGACCTCAGCACCTCTCTTGGTGTGTTGGCATGTCTAATGAGATCAAGAATTCACCCTGCCCACTGAAGTGCTAACATGACCTCTCATTAAGCTGCATGTGTACCCAGTCTCTATAAAAAGTAGAGCTTGATCTTACAAGAGTTGAAACTGCACAAGAATGGTTATATAAACCCTTTGGGAAGATATGCTTCCTAACTGTACTATTGTCAGAGGAACCCATCTGTCCCTTCTTACTTTTATTCTGTTTTGATTTCTGGCTGCTCTGTATCCGTTCTTTCTTATGTGGCTGCCTTGAAGCTATCTGGGGCTTTGTTCCTGAATCTTGTCTTCACTTTGCCCACCTGTAACTACCTTCACTTCTCCACAGGGCCTGACCTTATTTTAAATACATCAAATTCTCCCTTCCACACATAACAGAAAGGAACATCCTAACCAGGCTTCCCTGGTGGCTCAGTGGTGAAGAATCCGCCTGCCAATCCAGGAGACCATCCCTGGGTGAGGAATCCCATGGAGAAGGAAATGGCAACCCACTCCAGTGTTTTCCAGCGTTTAGCATATTAAAAAGCAGAGACATTACTTTGCCAACAAAGGTCCGTCCAGTCAAAGCTATGATTTTTCCAGTAGTCATGAATGGATATGAGAGTTGGACTATAAAGAAAGCTGAGCGACGAAGAATTAATGCTTTTGAACTGTGGTGTTGGAGAAGACTCTTGAGAGTCTCTTGGACTGCAGGAGATCAGACCAGTCAATCCTAAAGGAAATCAGTCCTGAATATTCATTGGAAGGACTGATGCTGAAGCTAAAACTCCAATACTTTGACCACTTGATGTGAAGAACTGACTCATTGGAAAAGACCCTGATGCTGGGAAAGATTGAAGGCGGGAGGAGAAGGGGATGACAGAGGATGAGATGGTTGGATGGCATCACTGACTCTACGGACTTGAGTTTGAGTAAGCTCTGGGAGCTGGTAATAGACAGGGAGGCCTGGTGTGCTGCAGTCCATGGGGTTGCAAAGAGTTGGACACGACTGAATGACTGAACTGAACTGAACCAGTGTTCTTGCTGGAGAATCCCATGGACAGAGGAGAGTGATGGGCTACAGACCATGGGGTTGTGAAAGTGTTGGACATGATTTAGGGACTAAACAACAACAACATCCTAACAACCCCCAAATCTGGTATTACTAACTCAGAATCTTTAGGTTCTGTAATAATTTAAACTTATTTTTCTTTTAGAAACATATTTGACAAGCACTAAGGAGTACTTCCGAAGCGTCAGAGACTTCCCTGAGTATTTAATAAGTACTAACTCATGATAACATCTCTATGAGTGGAATCTACATTTTATCCAATTTTATATGAAACAGAAACCTGGTTAGAGAGAGGCCAGAGGCTGCCCCCAAATTCCACATTTAGTCATTGGAAAAAGCAGGTTTCCCAGCCAAGGAATCTGGCTCTAGCCTCTGGGCTTTTAACAGCCCTCATTGCATCATCTCGGAGTCTGATACTGCCAAAGAAGGGAGTTCTAGGCTTAATCAGATGGAGATTGAAGAATTTAAGAATTCTGGAAAAAATGTTCAAGAAACACTTGTGATGTCACTGTCCACAGCAATCACAGGAAAGATGGGAAGACGACTCATTTGAAAGGATGTTTCTTCTTTGGTTTGGTTTGTAGCACAGAGGAGATGAGAGAGTTCTGAGTCTGGAAAATGAGGAAGAGTCTGGAGCTGGAGCAGGAAGCAGAGGGTTGCAGAGTGTCAGAGCTGGAGCCGCAGAGCAGGAGTTGGTTGGATTTGTGACTGGTCATCATTGCTGAGAGTGCAGGAGATCACACGAGGTTTTGTCTGGGGACAGGAACAGACTGGGACGCCCTCAGGATATCTCTGTGCCTGTGGTACTTGAGGAACACTGAGAGGCTGACTCTCCAGAGAAGCAGATGGACGTGGTTCTGGGGGGAACCACCCGTGAACTGATGACGAGAGAGCTCAGGTGATCGTAGTGGAGGAAATACTGTCCTCTTCCCTCCAAGCTCTGTTGGCTGGTCGGATGATGAAATTGACCCAAGGCAGATTAATAGGACAAAAACAAACTTAATTTCATGTGTATGGAAGCCCCTTAGGTATAAGGACCTAAGAAGTGACTAAAGCAGATGGTTGTTATGCCTTTTTTTGGAAAAAGAATCAATTCTTTGTGAAGATTTGACAAATTAAAGGGGCTTTTGTTCGGGGTAGCAAATTAATGAAGAAGTAATGAAAGTTTGCTTTTACATCTTTCTTGGTCTCAAATTCCTAGTCTCTGGGGACAAGGGTGCTCTCCGTCTTCCCAGCAGAGGGTGGCTACCTTTCATGAGAGCTTGGGTTCCTGCCTTTAGGGCGATGAAGGAAGTCAGAGTGTTCTTCTTAGAGTGGCTGTTTCTCAATTAACTTTAATTCAAAATATCAATATGCCACCTTGGCATATTTAGGGGCCGCTTTCCCCAAGCCCCATCACAATACTGTGGGTTAATTGTCAAACAAATGGTTAGCGGAAACCTAAGAGAGGAATGGTTGATTCCTAGGAGTCAGCAAAGTTTGCTCAGTAAGAATCTTCCCAGAACAAACTTTGGGTCCTAATTGTGAAATGGTGCTCCAGGGAAATACTCTGGGGGAAATGTGGGCTTCCCAGGCAGCTCAGGGGTAAAGAATTTGCCTGCCAATGTAGGAGACATGGGTTTGATCCCTGGGTTGGAAAGGTCCCCTGGAGGAGGAAATGGCAACCCACTCTAGTATTCTTGCTTGTGAAATCCCGTGGTCAGAGGAACCTGGTAGGTCACGGTCCATGGAGTCAATCACAACTTGCCAACTAAACAAAAACAGCAACAAATCCAGGGAAATATTCTACCTGTGTTTAGGTGAAGACTTGATAAGTCCCTTTCGATATCTTTGTGGACAAGATGATAAATCTAGGTATAGATGATGCTGATGATAGACTGGTAAGAAGGTGGCTGAGAAACGTTCATATGGAATGCTGAATAATGGTTGCTGACAGCATTGCAAGAATGTGATCTGGGATGTCCCAGCTCAGCGGTGATGAGCAGGTCATATTTAATTATGGGATGGCTCTGCTGAGATGACATGCACATTATTGGTAGGATTTCAACATTAACACGTGACACTTCTCAGTTCCACGTTTCTTTCTGGAGGACTTGTCTTAATTTAACAAATGTCACTTTGTAAATGTTACAGTTCACTACATGAAAGGAAAATGCTGAATCTCTCATCTTCGATTATGAAGGCTTTATTGTAATTATGGCACTTAGGATTATCTTAAAAGTAAGAATGAAACTCATCCTTTTGTTAAAGCTTCAGCTCTTCAGGGCTAGTCTTTTATGTATCTTTTCTACTTTGCTCTCATCTTCTTTCACTTCTCACCCCTGTTTAATGAAATAAGTTGCTAAAAATGAAATTATGGGTCGCTTTGAGGGATAAACACATCCTTTTTTGTTTGTTGTGGTACTTCATTTATTTTGTTGTTGTTTAGTTGCTAAGTTGTGTCTGACTTTTTGCTACCCCATGGACAGCAGCACACCAGGCTCCTCTGTCCTCTGCTGTCTCTTGGAATTTGCTCAGATTCATGTCCATTGAGTCGATGATGCCATCCAACCATCTTATCCTCTGCTGCCCCTTTATCTTTTGGCCTTCAATCTTTCCCAGCATCAGGGTCTTTTCCAGTGAGTCAGCTCTTCGCATCTTCATTTATTTAGTAAATGCTAAAATCTCCTTTTGTTTAGGTAGCTGAGGCTTCAGGGATTGACTTGTAATTGGTCCAGGCTAATTAGAGGAACTGCATTTCTTTTGCCAAGAGTTGATCCAGGAAGGTGGATGAGACCCAGTTCTGGCCAGTGAGCTCACATGGGAGCTGGGAATTTTGCTGGGACATCTGGGAAAGATCTCTCTCTTTGATAGGGGCAGGGACAGGGGCAGGGAGATAAGCCCATTGGCTTCTTCACTTCCTCCCACTGGGCACAGTTGTGTGAACATGTGGTGTCTGTAAGGCAACAAACTCAAGGACACAAGCTCACATCCTGAGGATCACAGGGTCAAGGGTGAGGAGCCCTGAGTGCCTGATGGCATCATTGGAGAGCCCCGCCACCCCTGGTGGCTGCCTGCTTCCCACCTGG
>NW_011494680.1:9883673-9885197 GCF_000754665.1 Bison bison bison
CAGTCAACAATGCTGCTGTTGCCTGCTCTCGCCATCGCTTCTGGCTCAGCGGATCCTAACTGATGACGTGATGTCCCTAAATAAGGTCTTCCAGCTATTCTGATACAAGATGAAAAATCTGCAAGTTATGAAAAACTGTATCAGCTCCTGCCAGAAGTTAAAGCAGCCGCCAGGGGTTCCATTGAGAGAGAAAAACACCATTTCGCTACTGAGAGCTTGTTTTGATGATTTGTGTACTGTGTTGGCTTGCACGTGCTATGGAAATTAAATTAATTTGAAAGTCCCCTTTTAGATGGATGATTTGGAGATAATGTCTAAAACATTAAAAAGATATATGTGGACTGAATAGGGTAGAATTAAAAATAAATGAGATCCAACATTCTCTTTGAGTGCATTTTTCACTTTTATTCTCCATGCTAGTGATTTATTATGGCTTTTCAGCTGTGAGCTTATCATATTGCCATCTCCCTAGGAAAAAGCAATTTGAAGGTTGTGGCTGAAGGCATATTGTGATGGCGGGAAATCAAATAGAATACTGACTTTTATTTAAGATTGTCAACTTGATGAATAGAATGAAGTTGACTTAAAACAGGACCCTATAAAAATGATCTATTTCTAACAAGGGGAAGGCACATGGGATGATGGTTAAATAAAGCATATTTGGTTCCTGTGTTATAGAAATCATGCATTTAGCTTCTTTTGAACATTGAGAATGAAAGCAAGCTGAGACCTAGAATTTTCCAAACCAAATTCTTTAAAAATAATGTCCATCTTGATAAATTTTGAAATAATGTACGTAATTCTTTTTTTTGTAGGAATTTTAATTCTTTGAAAATTATTTTTACCTTGTTATTCAAAAAAATAACAGAAATAATTGATTTTTGGAATCAGTTTTCTTTCTTTTGCTTTTTAAAAATTATTTTTAAATTATGAAGATATGATAACACATTTATAGGAGACTTGGAAAATACAGCACAAAGTTACCTATAGTTCCACTATATATTGCAGTCATTTTTTTACTAAATAAATTAAGATCTTTTTTTTAAATTTATTTATTTATTTTTCTTCTTCTCTAATTTTATTTTATTTTTAAACTTTACATAATTGTATTAGTTTTGCCAAATATCAAAATGAATCCGCCACAGGTATACATGTGTTCCCCATCCCGAACCCTCCTCCCTCCTCCCTCCCCATACCATCCCTCTGGGCCGTCCCAGTGCACCAGCCCCAAGCATCCAGCGTCATGCATCGAACCTGGACTGGCAACTCGTTTCCTACATGATATTTTACATGTTTCATTGCCATTCTCCCAAATCTTCCCACCCTCTCCCTCTCCCACAGAGTCCATAAGACTGTTCTATACATCAGTGTCTCTTTTGCTGTCTCGTACACCGGGTTATTGTTACCATCTTTCTAAATTCCATATATATGCGTTAGTATACTGTATTTATGTTTTTCCTTCTGGCTTACTTCACTCTGTATAATAGGCTCCAGTTTCATCCACCTCATTAGAACTGATTCAAA
>NW_011494680.1:9885297-9886581 GCF_000754665.1 Bison bison bison
TAGAGGATCCTGCTGTGATGTATGTCGGAGAGTGTTTTGCCTATGTTCTCCTCTAGGAGTTTTATAGTTTCTGGTCTTACGTTTAGATCTTTAATCCATTTTGAGTTTATTTTTGTGTATGGTGTTAGAAAGTAGTCCAGTTTCATTCTTTTACAAGTGGTTGACCAGATTTCCCAGCACCACTTGTTAAAGAGATTGTCTTTAACCCATTGTATATTCTTGCCTCCTTTGTCGAAGATAAGGTGTCCATATGTGCGTGGATTTATCTCTGGGCTTTCTATTTTATTCCATTGATCTATATTTCTGTCTTTGTGCCAGTACCATACTGTCTTGATAACTGTGGCTTTGTAGTAGAGCCTGAAGTCAGGTAGGTTGATTCCTCCAGTTCCATTCTTCTTTCTCAAGATCGCTTTGGCTATTCGAGGTTTTTTGTATTTCCATACAAATTGTGAAATTATTTGTTCTAGCTCTGTGAAGAATACTGTTGGTAGCTTGATAGGGATTGCGTTGAATCTATAAATTGCTTTGGGTAGTATACTCATTTTCACTATATTGATTCTTCCAATCCATGAACATGGTATATTTCTCCATCTATTAGTGTCCTCTTTGATTTCTTTCACCAGTGTTTTATAGTTTTCTATATATAGGTCTTTAGTTTCTTTAGGTAGATATATTCCTAAGTATTTTATTCTTTCCGTTGCAATGGTGAATGGAATTGTTTCCTTAATTTCTCTTTCTGTTTTCTCATTATTAGTGTATAGGAATGCAAGGGATTTCTGTGTGTTGATTTTATATCCTGCAACTTTACTGTAGTCATTGATTATTTCTAGTAATTTTCTGGTGGATTCTTTAGGGTTTTCTATGTAGAGGATCATGTCATCTGCAAATAGTGAGAGTTTTACTTCTTCTTTTCCAATTTGGATTCCTTTTATTTCTTTTTCTGCTCTGATTGCTGTGGCCAAAACTTCCAAAACTATGTTGAATAGTAATGGTGAAAGTGGGCACCCTTGTCTTGTTCCTGACTTTAGAGGAAATGCTTTCAATTTTTCACCATTGAGGATAATGTTTGCTGTGGGTTTGTCATATATAGCTTTTATTATGTTGAGGTATGTTCCTTCTATTCCTGCTTTCTGGAGAGTTTTTATCATAAATGGATGTTGAATTTTGTCAAAGGCTTTCTCTGCATCTATTGAGATAATCATATGGTTTTTATTTTTCAATTTGTTAATGTGGTGTATTACATTGATTGATTTGTGGATATTGAAGAATCCTTGCATCCCTGGG
>NW_011494680.1:9889445-9915569 GCF_000754665.1 Bison bison bison
AAATGCTCTTTTGATGAATTTGTGGGGGAGAAAGTGTTCTCCCCGTCCTACTCCTCCGCCATCTTGGCTCCTCTTGTACTGATCGAGCAGCTGGCTTGTCTTGATGATTGGCCAATATTAAAAAGGGTAAAGTGCATAATTGTGGGTGCTGAAGAGCTGAGTGCAGTTCATTTCTAGCAGTCTCTAAATCATCTTCTGAAGAGGCACTGTCTAATACAAATATTACCCCTTGAGATCCTTGGTAGTAGCGGCTCCAGTATTTCCAGATATTATCAGCCCATTGCTTTGAAAATTAAGTGCAGAGATCACATTTGATGAGAACAAAGGCATTAGAGCCAATGGTTAGATATGGCCTTGAAGGAGAACACAGAAGTTTCAAATTAAGATCTTTAGTTGGTGTTTCCATATCAAACTCTCAGACATTAATAGGATGAATAAACAGAAAAGTAGAAGGATATAGTACACCTGAAAAACACTATGAACCATTTCAACATAACTCAGATGCATACAATTTTCACACAACAGCAGAATATAGGTTCTATCCAAGTTCCCATAAGCTATAAACTAGGGGACACTGGAACACACCCAGAGACATTTGATGCTTTGAACTGTGGTGCTAGAGAAGACTTCTGAGTCCCCTGGACAGCAAGGAGATCAAATCAGTCAATCTTAAAGGAAATCAGCCCTGAATATTCATTGGAAGGACTGATGCTCAAGCTGAAGCTCCAATACTTTGACCACTTGATGCAAAGAGACGACTCATTGGAAAAGACCCTGATTCTGGGAAAGATGGAAGGCAGGAGGAGAAGGGGGTGGCAGAGAATGAGATGGTTAAATAGCATCACCGACTCAATGGACATGAATTTGAGCAAACTCCGGGAGATAGTGAAGGACAGGTAACCTGTCCTTCACATGGATGACAAGAGTAGTGCTCTGGTCCAGTGGATTCTGTTGAAAGGAAGTCTTCACCATTTGCCTCCAAGGAGCATGATGGGAACAGACACTTGGTGAATAAAATCTTAGAACGCCCGTCCCTGGGCCACTCACTCCTCTGCCTGGGCATGAATAATTGGAAACCGCTGGCATTTGGAGAGACAGGTTCACACGCACCCATTCCTTGTTTGCATTCAGTAAACGCTTCCTGCTCCCAGCATGGGTTCTGACACTTATTGGGTGATTGATAGATGCTGGCTGGATGAATAAGTACCAGGTTCCTGTAATACCAGACACTTCACTGAGTGATATAGAGTAAAACAAAACAAAACAAAAAGTCTCCTGTTCTTTAAAATATCAGTGGCATGAGAATTATGAACTTCTAGAAATTGAAACAACTTTCTCTCTAAAAGAAACAAAACAGCAACACTATTTATTCCCTTCCCTTTTGGTTCCTTTCTCTTTAAACTGGCTGAGGATACACAGAAGTCTCCTGAGCAACAACCAGGAGGAACAAGCCTCTTTGATGTTAATAACGTCAGCCCTCCTCTTCCTACCTCCTCAGCCCCACGTAAAATAATTGTGGAGAAAAGAACTCAAGATGGAGTTGCATGAGCCCCTCTGGGTCCTGCACAAAGAACAAAGCCTCGGTTTGCTTTTATCATGCACTTTGTATTCTATAGACTAGACGCTTCATTGCTTCTTCCCAAGCTAGAGAACTGACTTCCAAATGCATTTCCATTGGTAAAATTCTGAAATTCACTTCTAATTGTAATTCTAATCACTACACTTCTATACGATCTAGATGAAAAGGAAAAAGAGAACTTTTTGAAAAATTTCCATCATATACAAAAATAAAGACAGTGGTACAATGAATCGGGTGGGCCAGTGTTCACTTTCCATGGTCGTCCACGTATGTCTTTTTTTTCATCTGCACCTCTGCCTACAACTCCTTGACAAGGTTTGCTTTGAAATAAAACCCATACATCATAATGTTTCATTTCTACACATTTCATTATATATTCCTAAAAGATGAGGACCTTTAAAAAAAGCTTTGATACCACTATTACATCTAAAAAAAGCTTTGATACCATTATTTATAGTGATGGACAGGGAGGCCTGGCGTGCTGTGATGCATGGGGTCACAAAGAGTCGGACACGACTGAGCGACTGAACTGAACTGAACCATTATTACATCTAGAACTTTAGTAATAATTTATTAATGTAGTCAATCATCTACTTAATATTCATATGTCTCTAATTAACTTAGTTTTTACAGATATGTTTGGATAGGATTGAAATAAGATCATATACTGATATGGTGAGATAGTTCTTAATTTTTTTCAATAATCTGTAGGTTCTCCCCTCATCTGTTTACTTGCAACTTTTAAAACTGGAAGTACTGAGGTTATTTGTGTTGTGGAGTTTCTCCAAGGCCTGCATGTTTGTGGATTATGTACCTATGGTGGTGGTACATATATTCTTTAGCTTCTGGCATGTTCTGTACATTGGTAATTGTTTCTAGGTGCTTGATCAGACTCAGATTTGATTTTTTTTTTTTTAAACAAGATTTCCTCCCAGGTGGTCGTGTCTACCCTCACTAGGAGGTATGTGAAGTCAGAGCTGTCTGTCTTCTTGTCAGGTTACCAGCTGTTGATGAGTATTGTCTTGATCTATTACTTAGAATTGCAGAATGGTAAAGTTGTAAGTTTTCAAGCAAAAACAACAAAAAATTCTGATTTTTTAATTCACTCCTCATTTATGAGCCATAAATCTTCTATAAAGAGAAACTTTTCCTTAACCAGTTTTCAAAATAATGAGTGGTTCCTTTTAATCTTCCGAAGACAACCAGTGCATTTTCAAGTATAAGTATGAACCTATAGATTTACTTAAATTATATTTAGTAAATTTTAATTCATTGTAATTACTATCCTTACAATTCTCATATCAACTTATTTATGGCCAGTGGG
Organism: Bison bison bison; assembly: GCF_000754665.1. Taxonomy (NCBI): domain Eukaryota; kingdom Metazoa; phylum Chordata; class Mammalia; order Artiodactyla; family Bovidae; genus Bison; species Bison bison. The sequence goes on from NW_011494680.1 coordinate 9,892,349, forward strand.
TGCTTCTGATACAATCTCAGAATCTATAGTTTTATTGTTTTCTGTTTTTACCAGATAGCAAATATCTTAGGCTTAAGAGGCCATAAAATCTCTGCTGCAATTACCATGTGCATGTGTCCTAAGTCGTATCCAACACTGCAACCCCATGGACCATAGCCTGGGATTTCCCAGGCAAGAATACTGGAGTGGGTTGCCATTTCCTACTCCAGGGGATCCTTCCAATTCAGGGATTGAACTTGCGTCTCTTATGTCTCCTGCATTGCAGGTGAATTCTTTACCACTGCCACCTGGAAGCCCTATAGAATAAGTGCAACCCTTTAAGGTACCATTCTCTAGATAACTAATGAGAACCTACTGTATAGCACAGCGAACTCTACTCAGTGCTCTGTGGTGACCTAAATCGGAAAGAAATCCAAAAAATGGGGGATGCATGTATTCATATGGCTGGTTCACTTTACTGTACAGCAGAAAGCAAGAAAGCACAGCACTATAAATCAATAATACTTCAATAAAAACAAAAATTGAAATAAAATGCCATTCTCCCCTTAAATCTTATTTTTTGCCCGAGGGTAAACATCTAAACCTCCTTGATATGTTCTGCCATTGCATAACTTTTGATTTGTTTGTTATTGTGTTTGTTTTCTTCTGAAAATGTTCCAGTGGGGCACTCAAAACTGCTTGAGGGTCCGGCAGCCTGACCAGGTTAGGGTTGGGATAGAACTGTCACAGTTTGTCATGGAGACTGAACCCACCATCAATAATTGGTAACAACATTGCCTAATATTGATTCACATGATGCATTCAAATGTCTTTGTCTCTTTAGTTTCATATTTCCCAGTGTTTACTAAATCTGTCAGCAATTGACACTGTCAGAGTGTGTGACTTATTCAAATTCACTCAATTCTCCATTTCCCCACTCATGATATTGGTTCGAATAAATGTCCTCCTTCCTATATTTTTTTCAATCAAAAGCCTATGGTGTGTGATGGCCAAGGAGCACAACTAAACATTAGCACATTACAGAGCCTGGTGGGCTGCAGTCCATGGGGTCGCTAAGTGTCAGACACGACTGAGTGACTTCACTTTCACTTCTCACTTTCATGCATTGGAGAAGGAAATGGCAACCCTCTCCAGTGTTCTTGCCTGGAGAATCTCAGGGACGGGGGAGCCTGGTGGGCTGCCGTCTATGGGGTCGCACAGAGTCGGACACGACTGAAGTGACTTAGCAGCAGCAGCAGTCTTCATCCAACAATCTTAAAGCAGGTGATTGAAGTTTCCCTGCCTCACCCTAACCATAACACAGCACTCCGCCTGGTTAGAAGCTGATCTTTGCATAGTATGTTCTCCTGGGGCTCCCCGATGATCTAATTTGGATTCTAAATGTTTGTTGATCTGCTGTTTCTGATCCATTCCTGTGTTGGACAGTGTTCTAGAGGACAGCTGCCGTTTACTGTTTCCATGGTCCTGAAAAATACCGCTCTCCACTTCAGCAAAGCTCCCCCTTCCATGAGATTTGCAGTGGTAATTGAATGTCTGGATAGGTCATCTGGTCTCATGAATTGCTTCCCTGGAATACACTCAGTGGCTGTCTAATCTCATCTCTCTCACAGACTACCTAGGCTGGAACATTGTGCTCTCTCTTGTTAATGAAAGGCGCAGGGAGCTTGGGACCTGCCATTCTGGAAGATTCCAGACCAGCAAGAGCTCTGGAGAATAGCTGACCCAAGAATAAATGCTCAACAGTGCTTTCCCTTCTAGGATGTGCATGCATCTGATATTCTTTCATATGAGGAGGACAGGGCACACTGAGTTATAGATTTCCGTTCTGCCCTCATCATGACATTTCACTGGCATCACAGCTGTGGGTGTAAACACACGTGACAGGAACGCCTAAGTCATACAGAATAGCTTTGTTCCCTGTTGGAACACAGAGACAAGGTTAATGCCACAGTCTCCTTTCGTCCATCCTTCTGGTCACCCCAGATGCTTCTACAGTTCCTGTTGCATCTTTGTTCAGTGGATTCTCCCATGATTCTTTCCCAGTCTTCAGGTCTAGGAATTTCATTGCTGGTTGGACATCTCCAAATGGATTTTTACATATTTCTTTGAGTTGAGCAGATCCAAAATCCCAGTAATCTTTCAAATGGAGTCATCTTTCAAAGATGGAGTCAAATTCCCAGACTCCATCTTTCTGTTAATAATAGTACAAGTTATCTGGTTCTTCAGACTCAACCTCTGTCATGCTGGCCACATCTTTGTTCATTATTGTGCATCCATACAGCCTGTAGTTTGTGAAGTCCCTCTTATTTGTTTCCTCATTTTAAACCTTCAGTCCATCCCATACATTTACAGCTTTCAAAGGCATGACCACTAGACCAGAAGCCCCACAAAGGCAGGGGCTGTTATCTTTGTGTTTGTGGCTATATTCCTAACACAGAGGACTGTGCCTGGCACACTCAGAAGTGTTTCTTAAGTGATTTATAAGCTCCACAAATTTATGTATGTTAATTCAGCCTGAAGAGCTCCTTAGCTTAGTATTCAAGATGTTCCAGGATTTAGCCCTAGTCTGTTATTCAAAATCAAGTAGTTCTCCCAAACGCCAAGTCTAAGGATGAATGAAATGACTAAATTATTTGCTCCACTTAAAAGCAAGTGGCATTTTTTTTCTTTCAAATAAGTCCACTGTGAAAGGCAGTAGCTTTATAGATATGCGCCCCAGATATAACGATGAGCATAAAAAAGGAAAAGAAAGAAATATCTTGATGTCATTTGGACCCTTTACAAAGAAGGTACAGTTTTCATTTGGAATCCATCCAGGATGTAGCAAATTGCAAAACTCTTTCCATGGTTTTGAAATAGTGAAAATCTGGTCATTTTGAATAACTGAATAGGTCACACATACTTAGGATGTAATAAGAAATGATGGCCAATTGTGAGTTCTGATTGTTTACATACAATTTAGCTCCACAGTGTGTGAGTGCTCAGTAACTCAGTTGCGTCTAATTTTTTTTGTGACTCTATAGACTCCAGCCCTATAGGCTCTTCTGTCCATGGGATTTCCCAGGCAAGAATACTGGAGTGGGTTTCCGTTTCCTTCTTCAGGGGATCTTCTCGACCCAGGGATTGAACTCAAGTCTCCTACATTGGCAGGCAGATTCTTTACCACTGAGCTACCTGGCAAGCCCCTCCATGCTGCTGCTGCTGCTGCTGCTAAGTCACTTCAGTCGTGTCCGGCTCTGTGTGACCCCATAGATGGCAGCCCATCAGGCTCCCCCATCTCTGGGATTCTCCAGGCAAGAACACTGGAGAGGGTTGCCATTTCCTTCTCCAAGGCATGAAAGTGAAAAGTGAAAGTGAAGTCGCTCAGTCGTGTCCGACTCTTCGCGACCCCGTGGACTGTAGCCCACCAGGCTCCTCCATCCATAGGATTTTCCAGGCAAGAGTACTGGAGTGGGGTGCCATCGCCTTCTCCGAGCCCCTCCATAGTATGTATTTATTATGTGATTCCTGGGTGTTCTTTTTCATAGAAGGCATATGCTTCTATAACTGCTTTTGGGGGGGCACAGAGGAATGGGAGTGGAAGGCAAAATGAAAGAGGGGGAGAGAAAGGGACTGTCCTTGTCATTTCCTTCTCCAGGTGATCTTCCCAACCCAGGAATTGATCCCATGTGTCCTGCATTGGCAGGCGGATTCTTTATCATCTGAGCCACCAAGGAAGCCTGCCACATACTTTAGTTTTCTTAAAATTTTATTGAAGTGTAGAGTTGTAAGCCTGTAGCTTTCACTGTCCAGGTAAATAGTAATTATACCACACCACAGAGTCCTCCCCCTAAAATGAGGGATGTCGACCAGGTGAGCTCTACTCTTCCAGTTAATGTAACAATCTTGCCTGTGCTTTTGTGCGTCTGGGCAGGGCATTCTATACCTCTCAGCACGTCTTTGGCTCTCCAAATCTAGTCTTTGAAGAGGACAGAATTCTTAAGTCTTTTGAAATGAGTGCAGATGAAGGATGCGAAAGCTCTGCTGGCCGCTAGTGACTGGTCCGTGACCTGGTGACGCCAGGGACTGTGATGGTGGTGCTCAGGGGAGGCTCTGCCAGTCCTGGAGCACTCTTGTCTGCTCCAGGACTGGCAGAGTCCAGGGAGGGTGTTGGCGACCAGAGGGAGTGGCAGAAAGAACGACTACAGATAAGACCATGCCTGTGGGCAAGCTGCTTGCTGCTTGACTTATTCTCCATGGGGGTCTGTGAATAAGTGAGGGGTGAGATCTGATGGTGGCAGGTGGGTCTTCCTGACCCAGAGCTGATGCTCACGGAGCAGTGATATCAGAGGTCCTGGCGAGACTTCAGTGCTGTTCAGGTGTGCCTGCCTCCAGCATTTCTGTCATGGTTCTGCCTTCATTAATTCTGCTTTTATCGATCAAGATGCTTAAAGGAATAGATAAAATACTTGTGTTCTTTTTCACATGTTGGAAAAAATGCTCTTTATCAGACCTTGTATTCCAAAGTACATAAAATGAGGGGACCTCAGTGCCATGTGGTCATCTGCCCAGGGAGCAGGGTGGCTATGAGCCCTTCTTGGTCATCTCAGTGCAGTTCCCTGGGACTCTGGTCAAGACCTGAGGGGATGGAGTTGAATCTAAGGTATTTAAGCCAAATGCATGGGTAGCCCTTAGCTTTCTTCCTAAACATGTTACGTTTCCTTTCTGAAAAGCTCCTCATTTTCCCCAGGGCTGGTGGGGCCATCCAGCTGCCAGCAATTAACTCCCAGCCCTCCCTTAGGAACCTCCTGCTGACTCAGTATGCTGAATACAGGGCACTGGAAGGTGAGACCCCAGCCCAGGGAGGGTGGGTGAATGTTCTGGAGGGCTGACGGGTGAGCTCAACAGACACCCACACCACATCAGGGCTGCTCACAGCTCAGCCCACTGAAACACGCTTCCCCTTGAAACTGACGCCAAATCATGTGTTTCCAGTCAGACCCCAGCTAGAGGGAGAGATGGGGACAAAATAAATGCCCTTTTTTTATTTTGGAAAATAAAAAGACGCTTTGCTGTACTGAGTACCTGTGTCTCATCCTAATAAATGATAAATGAGTCATGACTTTCTCCTGTAGCAGAGCCAGCTCTGCTGTGGATACTGAGCTTCCCAGACCCACAGCATGCATCTCTTATCCAGGATTGTTTGCTCTTTAGTCGCTAAGTCGTGTCCAACTCTCTGCAGCCCCGAGGACTGTAGCCACCAGGTTCTCTGTCCATGGGATTTTCCAGGTGAGAATACTGGTGTGGTTTGCCCAGGGGATCTTCCCGACTCAGGGATCGAACCCACATCTTCTGCATTGGCAGGCACATTCTTTACCACTGAGCCACCAGGGAAGCTGCCTATCCAGGATGCTAAGTCACTTATAAGGCCCAAAGAAATGTTCCAGTCTCCTCAACTGAATATAAATGTGTGGGATAAAGTTTTAGAATTTCATGCAATATATTTACCCCTCCTGCAGTCACCTGTTATTCTGTTTTCTACTAGAAGCTTGTCCTGTCTGTAAGGCTAGACCTTGGGTTTAAAGGGAAAGGAAGGGCAGGTGACGAGTTCTGCATTTTAATTTCAGCTCTTGAATTTCAAATTAGACTTTAAAAATTCCATCATGAGATAATAGTGTTCATTTAAGTAAATGAAAACATTTTCATTTTTCAGAACTCCCAAAGCTGCGTTATAATGAAGAGTCATAAAAGTACTCCATCTGAGAAATTAAGAAATGCTAGGATCAGGATAGCATGATTTTACATGCCTACCTACCTCTTGAGAAACCTATATGCAGGTCAGGAAGCAACAGTTAGAACTAGACACGGAACAGACTGGTTCCAAATAGGAAAAGGAGTGTGTCAAGGCTGTATATTGTCACCCTGCTTATTTAATTTATATGCAGAGCACATCATGAGAAACGCTGGGCTGGAAGAAGTACAAGCTGGAATCAAGATTGCTGGGAGAAATATCAATAGCCTCAGATATGCAGACACCACCCTTATGGCAGAAAGTGAAGAGGAACTCAAAAGCCTCTTGTTTTGAAAGTGTGAAAGGAGAGTGAAAAAGTTGGCTTAAAGCTCAACATTCAGAAAACTAAGATCATGGCATCCGGCCCCATCACTTCATGGCAAATAGATGGGGAAACAGTGGAAACAGTGTCAGACTTTATTTTTCTGGGCTCCAAAATCACTGCAGATGGTGACTGCAGCCATGAAATTAAAAGATGCTTACTCCTTGGAAGGAAAGTTATGACCAACCTAGGTAGCATATTCAAAAGCAGAGACATTACTTTGCCAACAAAGGTACATCTAGTCAAGGCTATGGTTTTTCCAGTGGTCATGTATGGATGTGAGAGTTGGACTGTGAAGAAAGCTGAGCACCGAAGAATTGATGCTTTTGAACTGTGGTGTTGGAGAAGACTCTTGAGAATCCCTTGGACTGCAAGGAGATCCAACCAGTCCATTCTAAAGGAGATCAGTCCTGGGTGTTCATTGGAAGGACTGATGTTGAAGTTGAAACTCCGATACTTTGGCCACCTCATGCAAAGAGTTGACTCATTGGAAAAGACCCTGATTCTGGGAGGAATTGTGGGCAGGAGGAGAAGGGGACAACAGAGGATGAGATGGCTGGATGGCATCACCGACTCGATGGACATGAGTTTGGGTGAACTCTGGGTGTTGGTGATGGACAGGGAGGCCTGGCGTGCTGCGATTCATGGGGTCACAAAGAGTCGGACATGACTGAGAGACTGAACTGAACTGAACTGAATGTACTAATAGATCTAGACACTGACCATCAACCCCGCTGCTAAGTTCATAAAAAGAGAAACAATCAGACATTATGTCCTTCCTGTTGTGAGAAAACTCCACTACCTAAGGTGCGTTCTTAGGAAACAACAAACCAATGATTTAATTTCAGTAAAGGCTGTCGGTCCAGCTTCCAATTTATAGAAAGTAGAGTGGAGAAAGAAGCATGTTAAATAATATTTTGAGGTACAATCAGCAAAATTTGGACAGTGGGAGATTCAAAAGACCAACAGTCTGATTTCTCCAACGGACAAATAGCAAGGGACAAAGAGAAATGAAGGGAGGAATTTTAGGTAAGAGATTTGAGGAGCATAACCAATTGTAAATTGAAGATATTATTTAGATTCTAACTCTAAATAAACCCCAAAATAGGTTATTTTTTGAGACAATTAGAAATTTGAACAATGGATATTTGATGATATTAAAGAATAATAGCCACTTTGATTTTTCATTATGCTCGTGATATTGTGGTCATTTTAAATGAGTTGTCTTATTTTAAGAAAAATATAGCTGAATATTTAACAGACAAAACGCATACTGAAAAAATTACAGATAGAATTATAGAATGGATGGAATTTGCTTCAAAATAATATGGGAGGGAGAAAGTGGATGGGGATGAAGTTGAATCAAGATTGGCTATGAATTGATAATTGTTGCAGTTGGTGGTAGTTACACAGAGGGGGGTTATTACATTCTTCTGTTTACTTTTGTATATATTTGAGACTCTCAGTAACAAAAAATCTTCCAGCATGAAGTCAGTGATAAAATGTATACTGTGGAGAAAACAATCTGCCATCCTAATGTTCACAAAGAATGCCTATTTCAGGCTCCTTCGTGGGTTGTAACCATTAGATGCTAGATGCTTGATGTTCTTTACATGGGAGAATCTTACTCATTTCAAAATGTTGGAAGACTCTGTTCATCTAAATAGATACCTCAGAATCATCCCCAAACTGCTAGTTAGGGCCAGGGTGTTGTTATGGCTTTGTGAAAGAAGTCAGTAAATAAAATTTATAGAAATAAAAATTGTAGCAATTCTCATTTCATTTGGAATCAAGGACCCTGGTTCACAGATGTGTAAAACCCTAGGGCAGATCTCTGTGTCCTGATTTGACCTTGATCACTTGCATTTATTTCAATCCCTAGGAATAATCTACCCCCAGATTGAAGATGGTTTTATCAGACAGCACAAAGAAAAATCTGTCACCTTGGAAGCAAGGGATAAAATTAAGTAGCCTGTGATGACTGCTGGAGAGTATGCTATTGTTGCAGAGAATAAGCCAATTCTGACTCCATGTTGAGACTGTTTCTTTGACTTGCTTTTCATTGCTTTTGTTCTTATAATCATATAGAATGGCCTGCCTCAGAGAATCCTGCCCCTCTGCCTGACTGTTTAAGCTAAAGTGCCTTTATTCAGAACCCTGTCCACCTGTGGATAGCAGGAAGGAGGAAATTAACACGTCCCCTGCCTGAGGCTAGCCATTCTGGGAGGTGTTTGCAAGATAAATGGCCCTTTTGCTTTTCTTCCTCACTGCCCCTCATCTCTGATATATGAAAGAGCCTGGAGACCAGACCCCATAAGGGGGTTATTTTGAGTTGCTAACCTGCCATCATCTCGGACAGCTGGCTTTACGAATAGTCGTTTTCTTTGCCTCAAAACTTTGTCTCTTGGATTCATTAGCCTGTCATGAGGCGAACAGAGTTTGGACTATGACTGTGTATCATTATTAATGTTCATTGGTTATTCTAAGGTATACTATCTATGGCTTTTTTAATTTAGCGTACGCAAGAATGTATGTGAATGCTAACTAAAGGACTTGTTGTTTAGTGCATTTAGCATTTAATTATTAGAAATTATTAAAACATTACTGTGAATTTGTTTACACAATACTCAAAGAATTTTTAAACAGTTGAATTTAAAGTCATTTCCTTGGGTAAATTCTAGACACAACAAGAAGAATTAGTTTGTAAAAATTCTCCGTAGAGTTTCTTTCACCATGTAGATCTTTTAGAGATTTTCTGATCATATGATGGAGGGTGTTTTATAGCTATCGATATGATATGCCTGTTATTTGCCATAATTTGGTGACTTGCCTTTGCTGCTCTCTGAAGGCAAGAAACTGAATATCTCGCAAGGGGCTTTTGTAATAGTATTCGATAGTCATTCTTCAGAAAATTAGTTCCATTTTGGGTCTATAATGATACTGTTATTTTTCAAGACAGTGATGATGCTGACACTTTGAGGCTGTTACATATCGTTCCAGACTATATGGTATTTAAAAAAATAGTTTTATTTATTAATTTTGGCTGTGCTGGGTCTTCTATACTGCATGGGCTTTTTGCCGGTTGCGGCGATGGGGGGCTGCGCTGTAGCTGTGGTGCGCATGCCCTTCTCATTGTGGTAGCTTCTCTTGTCACAGAGCACAGGCTCTAGGGCACCCGGGATTCAGTAGCTGCAGCTTGTGGGCTCAATAGTTGTGGTTCCCAAGCTCTAAAGCACAGGCTCAATAGTTGTAGTGCATGGGCTTAGTTGTTCTGAGGCAAGTGGGATCTTCCAGGACCAGGGATTGAGCCTGTGTCCCCTACATTTGCAGGCGGATTCTTTACCACTGAGCCACCAAGGGAAGCCCTAGATGTTTTTAAACATCTCCTGTGTGCTCAGTCTCAGGCAGACAGGATGGTGAAGGCAAGTGGCATGGTCTCTGCCCTCCCTCAGCTCCTGCCAGGCGCCACATATGACAATGAACAACAGCTCAGTATAGAATCAAGGGCTAAACTGTGCTGACCACAGGATCATTGCTATGGGAGATGAGTCATAGGAGCCTTCTACGCTGTTTCAGGGCATCAGGGAAGGCTTTGTTGAGGAGGTGAGATCTGGACTGGATCTGAGCAGCTGTGCAGTATTTATTTAGGTGGGGAGAACGAGAGAAGGCACCTCCAGCACTGAGGGAAAGAGCGGAACGTGTGCCTGTTGGACAGCCTGTGTATACATCAGAACTTCCCTAGGCCCCACCAGCCCACAGGTGCCAGTAAAGTCACAATAGTATTCACCATCTAAATTTTGCTAGCTGGTCCCTCTGATTTATAAGTCCTCAGGTCATCTCGTTTTCTGGAAATCCTTAGCTATCCCATACAGGCACAGCACAAATTCTTTTTAGTTCTCCCCTCCAGTCTCTGAATTAGTGTCAACTGTGTGTAAGCCACCAACTGCCCCTCATGTGGTCACCTCTGTGGAAATAGCCATCCTTTCCAAGGTGTCAGATGGCTGAGAGATGCCACTGGCTTCAGGGAAAGTGACAGTATCCATTTAGGACAACTCATGGCCCTGCAATATCTCCTACCAAAGAGTCTTTAAATATATTCCCTTAAGCTTGCATATGGAATTAGGAAACCCCTGAGGTAGAGCCCTGGCCCATTTTCTGTGTGTGTGTGCGTGTGCGTGTGTGTGTGTGTGTAAGTTGCTTCAATCGTGTCTGACTCTTTGAGACAATATGGACTGTAGCCCACCAGGCTCTGCTGTCCATGGGATTCTCCAGGCAAGAACACTGGAGTGGGTTGCCATGCCCTCCTCCAGGGGAATCTTCCTGACCCAGGGATCAAATCTGCATCGCTTATTTGATCTGCAGGACAGATCAAATCTGTCCTGCTTTGGTAGACAGGTTCTTTACCATTAGCACTGCCTGGGAAGCCCTCTGTCTATAGGTCCATTTTCTAGATCTAATAAATTCTTATAATGATGTACCTATGTAGAAAAAGAACAAGTTGATCCACAGGGCAATGGGGAAATACCTGGTCGAATTCTGTGGTGGGTTAACCCTTTAGGGAAGGTTAAGTTGGGCCTGTTTGAGACTGTCTTTGTAATTAATACCTCTCTTTGCAAGTATAGGAAGAATGCTGAGCTGCTTGGTGCTGATACTCAGCTGGTACAGACATGCAGGCTGTTAAGATACCCAGATACTAGTCTATCTGCTGGAAATCGACCTCAGTCTCAATCCCCCAAGTGACCCCTCACTGTCTGGTCTCCTGTCCCTTACCTGGGACCCACCTCCATCTCCCCAGATCCAGTGAGGGTCATGACTGGCACAAGGGGATCCAGGACCCTGAAGTTAAGGTAGGCATTGGGTCTCTGTGTTGGTTCCTATTCCAGACCACTGCTAGATACATTTTTTGTTCATTGGCTTTTAACACCTTTTCATTAAACCTCACAACAGGCTTTAAAATGTTTGTTAACAGAAATAGAGTTACAGATGTGGAATACAAACTATGGTTACCAGGGATAAGAGGTGGGGGAGGGATAAACTGGGAGACTGGGATCGTCATACACACTACTATATATAAAACATCACTAATAAGGGCCCACTGTAGAGCACAGGGAACTCTACTCAGTACTCTATAATAGCCTATATGGGAAAAGAATCTGAAAAAGACTGGATGTATGTATATGTATAGCTAATTCACTGCTGTACAGAGAAACTAACACAACATTTACAACATTGTAAATCACCTATACTTCAAAAAAAGTTGAAAAAAATAAAATGGTTGTTAAAAACCATATAGCCTGGATGGGAGGGGAATTTAGGGGAGAATGGATACATGTATATGTATGACTGAGTCCCTTTGCTTTCCACCTGAAACTATCACAGCATTGTTAATGGGCTATATTCCAATACAAAATAAAAAAGTAAAAAAAAACATACAACAAGAAATATAACTTTAAGAAGTATGTCAATTATCTCATAAAAATAAATAAAGGCTACTAGTGGAACTTTGTGGGTTGTTTTGGCCTGTTTCTATCTCAAATTTTTAGGAATCAAGCCATTAATTATGCAAATCTAGTCTAAGTACTTTACCTAGAGAAAAATTATTTTGTGAGCTTTTCTTCTCAAATTTAGGATTTTTAAAGCCAGTGGACTTAGCATGTTTAGGATTAACAGGAAATTTTCCATTTTACCACCGGACGATAAATCTATTTAGCTGGCTGTAACCAGCCCCACTGTAACCAGGGCCCCACTCCCACAGCAGGAGGTTAAGAATAGAACAGGTTATCAGTGGAGGGTGTGAAATTGCTTTCCCAGAAGACCTCCATGAGCCAGAGGAGGTGCCATGTGTCTCGTGGTGATTGATTGACTCCTTCACCGCTGAGCTTCCCAACAAAAGAGCAATCTGGTTTCTTACCCGAGGGCAGCCCTGACTGATGTGGGATCCTTGCATACTCTGTCCCTGGGGAAGGCCTATAGGATGTTAGTACTGGCTGCCCCCAATCAAAGGGAAGCAGAGTACAAGCCGAGAGCATCACGCTGATCAGAACGCTGCTGTTTCCTGCATCGGGTCGGGTTGTTTCATGCACCCCCTTCTCTGTCATCTTGGGGTCACCATGGATTCTATCTGGGCCACTGACATCTGTGGCCTTGTTACATAAACAGAGCAATAAGCACTGTATTTAGTAATTGGTTTTTAAAAATATTTATTTATTTTATTTTTGGCTGCACTGCGTCTTCATTGCTGTACACGGGCTTTCTCTAGTTGTGGCGAGCCCAGGCTCCTCTTTGTTTCTCTTTGCAGTGGCTTCTCTTGCTGCAGAGCTCAGGTTCTAGGACACATAGACTTCAATAATGGCCCACATGGGCTCAGTCGCTGCAGCTCCCAGGCTCTAGACTGCAGGCTCATGAGTTGTGGCACATGGGCTTAGTTGCCCCTGGCAGTGGGATCTTCCCGGATCAGGGGTCAAACCTGTCTCGCCTGTACTGGCAGGAGGATTCTTAACCACTGGACCACCAGAGAATTCCCTATGTATTGGTTCTGTTCAGTGAAAGAACTAACTTGATCCTCAGTAATTTTAAGGACAAAAAGTGGATAATCAAAGTATTTCAAATGGTGTTATGTTCCAACAAGTTCCAGTCTTGATTCCTTTGGAAGGACCCTGGGAAGACCTCCTTCAGTCATCCTGTGTTTATTCCACCAACAATCTGGATACTATTTACATGAGAGGAGAGGTACTGGTTAGCCCTACAGGGGATAGATTGCTAAGTGTGGAGGATACGGGGGACTGGCCCGCATCAGTCTACTGTGCCTGTCTTTGTCTGTCTTCCTGTACTATACCCAATTCTTTCAGATTCTCCTGCAGCTAAGGCTCCAGGTATTCAATAATCACACGCCCCTCGTTCAATGTTGGGAGGCTGGAATAAAGCCCGACTGTGTATTTGCTCCAAGTAGGTCTTGGAGGTATTGGTAACTTCCATGTGAGCGGGCATCCCCAGGGTCAGGTACAGCTCCATAGATGATGTGAGACTGATATGGACCCTCCGGTTTCTTCTTGTTCTGTTCTATCAGTACCGTCCTGGAGTTCTTCAGCTACCTACCCGTGGGCAGCTTCCTGGGATGCACCAACAGCACCTGATCCCCCGAGTCTGACTGTGGCCGAGACAGCAGCTTCCCTGGAGGGTCAGGTCTACAGTACTGTATTTCCTACACCAAAATTTATAATGCAAACCCACACTTAGTATGCAAACAGCTTCTTAGAAGTACAACTCTTAATTTTAATGCTGTGAAGTGAAAGTCGCTCAGTCCTGTCCAGCTCTTTGCAATCACATGGACTGTAGCCCAGCAGGTTCCTCTGTCCATGGAATTCTCCAGGCTAAAATACTAGAGTGGGTGGCCGTTCCCTTCCCCAGGGGATCTTCCCTATCCAGGGGTTGAACCCAGGTCTCCCACAATGCAGGAGGATTCTTTGCCATCTGAGCCACCAGGGAAGCTTCAGCATCAGTACTTCCAATGAATATTCAGGGTTAATTTCCTTTAGGATTGACCGGTTTGATCTCCTTGCAGTCCAAGGGACTCTTAAGAGTCTTCTCCAGCACAACTCCAAAGCATCAATTATGTTTTTGACCCTCGGCCTTCTTTATGCCGTAGAAAGACCTTTTTGTTTGGACATTATACATGTTTAAATTTACTTGTTTGCTTGTTTCCCAGTTTATTTTCAAATGTGTCATTAAGTTGTTTAATGTAGATTATCTTTTCCTTAAGGAAAAATAATCTCGTTCTGGCTGTTCCTGATCCTTATTTGAGTAGAGGATTGGTCCTGAACTGGTTGTTACAACAAAGCATCTCTCAACTATTTAAGCCCCTCATTGATGTTCCGTGAAATTAAAAGACTCCTTGGAAGGAAAGTTATGACAAACCTGGGGCTTCTTTGGTAAGCTCAGCTGGTAAAGAATCTGCTTGCAATGCAGGAGACCCCAGTTTGATCCCTAGGTTTGGAAGATCCCCTGGAGAAGGGATAGGCTACCCACTATAGTATTTTTGGACTTCCTTGGTGGCTCAGATGGTAAACTATCTGCCTGCAATGCAGGAGACCAGGGTTCAATCCCCGGGTTGGGAAGATCCTCTGGAGAAGAGATGACAAACCTAGACAGCATATTAAAAAAAAGAAACATTATTTTGCTGACAAAGTTATGTGTAGTTAAAGCTATAGTTTTTCCAGTAATCATGTATGGATGTGAGAATTGGACAATAGAGAAGGCTGAACATCAAAAGAAGAACTGATACTTTAGAGTTGTGGTGCTTGAGAAGACTCTTGAGAGTCCCTTGGACTGCAAGGAGATCAAACCGGTCAACCTTAAAGGAAATCAGTCCTGAATATTCATTGGGAGGACTGATGCTGAAGCTGAAGCTCCAATACTTTGGCCATTTGATGCAAAGAGCTGACTGATTGGAAAAGGCCCTGATGCTAGGGAGAGATTGAAGGCAAAAGAAGAAGGGGGCGGCAGAGGATGAGATGGTTATATAGCATTAGCGACTGAATAATAACAACAAAATTGATGTTCTCCTCATGGAAGCAATTTAGATGCCACACAATCACAAGAGCTGCTGCTCCAGGCACGTAAACAAACTAAGCACTTTGAAGAGAGAATACTTAAAAGGAGGTTACTGTAGCAGGAATGAAGGAGAAAATGCTGTTTGTGTCTCTAACTAAAATTGAGAGAACAAAGGGGATTGTCACAGAGTGTGTAGATTTCATTCTTGTATTCAAGAATTATATTACAATGTATTAAAATAAAATAATGAAATTTTGTATTAGAATCGAGAGGCTAATGTGCACATTAACATCTCTTTCTGTGCCCTAGTGCCCTGATTGGAGAAGGCATTGGTACTAGAGAACCCACTCTAGTACTCTTGCCTGGAAAATCCCATGGACGGAGGAGCCTGGTAGGCTGCAGTCCATGGGGTCGCTAAGAGTCGGACATGACTGAACGATTTCACTTTCACTTTTCACTTTCATGCATTGGAGAAGGAAATGGCAACCCACTCCAGTGTTCTTGCCTGGAGAATCCCAGGGATGGGGGAGCCTGGTGGGCTGCCGTCTATGGGGTTGCACAGAGTCGGACACGACTGACGCGACTTAGCAGCAGCAGTGCCCTGATGGACTTGACTTTGCTGTTGTTGTTCAGTTGCTAAGTCTTATCCGACTCAGTGACTCCATGGACTGCAGCACCCCAGGCTCCTCTGTTCTCCACTATCTCAGAGTTTGCTCAAATTCAGGTTCATTGAGTGGGTGATGATATCTAACCACTTCATCCTCTGCTGCCCTACTCTTTTGCCTTCACTCTCCCAGCATTTTCCATTGAGTCTTTTCCAATGTGTGTGTTAGTTGCTCAGTTGTGTCTGATTCTTTGCAACCCCATGGACTGTAGCCCGCCCGGCTCTCTGTCTATGAAATTCTCTAGGCAAGAATACTGGAATG
The DNA here is from genome assembly GCF_000754665.1 of Bison bison bison. Lineage (NCBI taxonomy): Eukaryota > Metazoa > Chordata > Mammalia > Artiodactyla > Bovidae > Bison > Bison bison. Next base: position 9,907,917 of record NW_011494680.1, read on the forward strand.
GGTAGCCATTCCCTTCTCCAGGGGATCTTCCCCACCCAGGATTTGAACCCGGGTTTCCCATATTGCAGGCAGATTCTTTACTGTCTGAGCCACCAGGGAAGCCTGTCAGTCAGCTCTTTACATCAGGTGGCCAAAATATGAACACCCCAGCTAGGAAGGTGTCCAATATGCTACTGAGGAAGAGAGGAGGGCAATTACAAATAGCTCCAGTAAGAATGAGAGCCCCATGGACAGTAAATGATTTAGTGAGAGCCTGACTTTCCAGAGTGGGGTGGAAAAGAGAAGAAAGTAATAAAAAAGGTGACTGATGGAACACCAGAACAAAGCAGTCATAGTATTTGTCTCAAATAGTTTGGAGACAATTAAGACAGGGTCTGTGTAATAGGGAAGAATAAATCAGATGCCATATTGGATCTGTCTCTCTAACTTTAACTTTTGTGTTCTACTGCTTTTGCTACAAGTTAATTACAAAAAGGATGTTGCCTATACACTTAAAAAAAGAACATATTTTGTTGTACTGGAAAAAAAGTCCCTTTGAAAGTTAAACTTCTATATTCAATTTGTAATCAAAACCAGGTTACTCCAGCCAATATTTTGTATGTTTTCTTCTGAAGTATCAAGGGTTAAGAAAAAAAGAGAACAAAATATCTTTGCAGGATGAAAAAATTGGTTAAATATTGAGCAGGTTTTTTTTTTTTTTTTAAACTGAAATATAGTGGGGCTTCCCTGGTGGCTCAGACAATAAAGAATCTGCCCACAATGCAGGAGACCCAGGTTTGATCTCTGAGTTGGGAAGATCCCCTGGAGAAAGGAATGGCTACCCACTCCAGTATTCTCGTCTGGGAAATTCCACGGACAGAGGAGCATAGCGGGCTACAGTCTATGGGATCACAAAGAGTCGGACATGACTGAGTGACTAACACTTTCTCTTTCATAGTTGTTTTACAATGTTGTGTTAATTTCTGCTGTACAGCAAAGTGATTCAGTTATACATATGCATACATTCTTTTAAAATATTCTTTTCCGTTATGGTTTATCACAGGATACTGAATACAGTTCCTTGTGTTCCACAGTAGGACCGTGTTGTTTGTCCATTCTGCTAATGGACAAACAAAGTTTGTCTCCCCACAGACAAAGTTTACATCTGCTAATCCCAAACTCCCATAAGCAGAGTTTTTTAAAAATCAATCTAGACTCTGGTTATAAAATGTTTATGAGTGTACTTCTGGCCTGACATTGAAATAAGAGCTTTACAAGTGTTACTGAGTACAAACTTATACTGTTCGCCACAGGATAGGCCAATAAATTGAGAAATGAGTTGTTGAGGCAAAAAGTAGCAACTTTATTTGGAAAGCTAACAGATGGAGAAGATGGTGGACTGGTGTCCCAAAGAGTTGTCTTCTCTGAGTTAGAATTTAAGCTTCTTTTATACTAAAGATGGAGGGAGTAAAGTCTTGGTTCTAGTCAGAGTCCAGAGGGCATGTGTTCATTTTTTTCTTTCCTACAGCCTTTCACAGGCTTCCCTTGTGGCTCAGACAGTAAAGAATCTGCCTGAAATGTGGGAGACCCAGGTTCGATCCCTGGGTTGGGCAGATCCCTTGTAGAAGCAAATGGCAATCCACTCCAGTATTCTTGCCTAGAGAAATCCATGGACAGAGAAACCTGGCAAGCTGCTGTCCATGGAGTTGCAAAGAGTCAGACAGGACTGAGCAACTACACTTTTACTTTCACAGGTGGGCCTGGTCTGGATGTTTCCTGTGAGCTAAACAAAGGTATTTTTCACTTAACGTTCATTACATGGGAGACAAGATTACCAATATGGATAATTTAAGCTTACAGGCAACATCCTTTTTGTAACTAACTTGTAGCAAAAGCAATAGAACACAAAAATTAAAGTTAGAGAGACAGATCCAATATGGCGTCAGATTTATTCTTCCCTATTACACAGACACTGTCTTAATTGTCTCCAAACTATTTGAGACAAATACTACTACTATTGACACGCTAAAGGTGAGAGGATCAAGGCTCAGAGAGTTCAATTCCTTTACTTGAGTTCATTCAACAAGTACCCAGCATAGTGAGATTAAAGCTCAAATCTATGAGATTTCAGCTTCCAAAACATGCATGAGCCACTGAAGATTGCTTCTTGGGCTCGAAGTTCTGCTCAGGGAAGCTCCTTTTCTCTCTTTAGGAGAATCTGGTCATCATGTTCAGTTAATGCCTCAATATTACCAGGTCTAGACAGACATTTAAGCACTGTCACAAGAGGTATGACACCCTCTTGTGTGGGAATGCCTTTGACGTGGTTTAAGGATGAACCCTATGGGCTTGAAAAAGCACACCTGCTTCCAACCTAGGATGCCCTGGGATTACGTCAGGACGTGAATCTACGGCACCATTTTGGGGAGGGTGGGCATACTTTACACCAATCATTTTTCTTAGCTGCTACCATTGTATCAAAGAAATCTCTTCTCACATTTTTTCTGGTCCCCTGACTTCTGTCTGGTGTCTCCACTTTATATTCCAGTTCCAGAAAGGACTCCTCAGCCTTCTGGATTCACATTCAATTGTCTGCTGTTTCCCCCTGGGTTGATGACACGTGGATCTTAGAGAAGTTTCTGTAAGTGCTACCCATCTGTGTCTAACTCCTCCCACTATGACTCAGCACCCGGGACCTTGCTATCCACATGTGTCCAGTCCTCAGGGAGTCATTGATGATGGTCACTAGTCATAACATAGAGGTACTTGAAGCTCAGAACTCTTCTCTGGCCATTGTAATAGTTTCTCCCCACAGAATAGAAGGGGCCACTGTGATGTTACTTATCTTCCAAAAGATCTGGGATTCAAGTCTTGTTCTTCAGGGGAAATGTTGAGAAATATCAAAAGTGATATGACCAAATAAAGGGGTTTTTCCAGTGGTCAGTTGATGCCTGGATACACTGAGACATCTCTGAAATACTGTACTTTCTCCAATTACCATGAGGCACAGTGGGAGTCAGGGCTGGGTCTTCACTTTCCACCAGTCAGTTTTCATTTATCTGTAGGACAGACTTATGTTCTTAGTCTGACAGAGAGAAAACAGGTAGAAATTTTTTTTTAAAGTCTTTTTTCTTAAGGAACAGAGACTATATTTTTATTCATCTTCCAATCCTCAGTTCCCAACTCTGCTTCACAAATGCTGGCTGCATGAATATATTCTAAATCTTTGAAGATTTAGTCCTTCTATCTCCCCATTTATTTAGCACTCACTGTGGGGGAAAAGGTGGTTACCACTTCTCATTTTCTTTAAGACACAAGATATTGCTTTGTTCTAAAAAATCTCTACTGAGGATTTTATGATTAATATTCTCAGAGGTGCAATGTTGTTGGTACATCTTCTGGAAATGAAGCCATGTAAGGACAATAAGCAAGGAAATTATTTCACAGTGGGTGAGTAAGATGACTTTCTGTCCACTCAAATGTGCAGCTCAAATGGGTAATAACAACTGGGGTGTTGTGTGCAATCTTTCAGCTTTCAATAATAACATGTTCAGAAGACACTGAGAATAGCTCATCTTTAGGGGACAATATCTAATATATGGAGTTTCTCAAAGGGTTAGGCCATCCAAAAGTGAAGCGTTAGTCAGTCAGTTGTATCCAACTCTTTACAACCCCATGGTCTGGAACCCCTCAGGTTCCTCTGTCCATAGGATTCTCCAGGCAAGAATATTGGAGTGGGTTGCCATTTTCTTCTACCGGGGATCTTCCCAACCCAGGGATCGAACTCATGTCTTCTGCATTGCAGGCAGATTCTTTACCATCTGAGCCACCAGGGTAGTCATCCAGAGCAATATTAGTTACAGGACCTCAGGTAATTAGCATATTTTCCCTAATGCCTGGATTCCTTCTCATTTAATTTTACATTTAAAAATGTTTTCTCTTCACTTCTCTTGCTAAATTTCCCCCAAATTTTTTTAAAAGTTTTTTTTTTTTTTTTTTCTGGAAAATAGGAAGCCAAAAATAGGCAAGAAACCTATTTTTGTGGTATGTGGGATGAATACCACAGTGGGCAGACGGGGCTCAGAGGTAAGAAGCGGAGATGAGCCGTAATTACAGGGTGTCGTGTTAGGGGCTTAATTCCTTTCTTACTTACCTGCTCCGGTCTGGTCTCCCCAGTCACTTTTCAGGTATTGATTGATGGATTTTTCTGCTTCAGTTGTTTAAAATGAGATTTTTAAAATTTTTGCTCTTGAGAGAAATATAAGAGCTCCAATTGGATTTCTGTTGGCTCCAGGCAGTCTGGATTCTTCTTTGAGTCCCCACATCCTCTGCTCCATTGAATGAGCTCCTAAACTCTGATCTTTCAGGGCTTTGGGTTCCAGAAAACTCCTTTTGTTTTAGGCTTTTCCACAGGCTGGTTCTTTATCAATCGATTAACATGAAAAACTTGCCTTTTCTCCAGTAAGATGTGTAGTAGGACAGCAGTGAGCCGTTGCACAGCTCCTGCAGAGACATTTTTCTTGTTGGGGTCTCGCACTCTGGACTTCTCAGGTAGCACCAGTGGTAAAGAACTCGTCTGTCAACGCAGGAGACAAATGAGACACGGGTTCAATCTGTGAGTTGAGAAGATCCCCTGGAGAACGCATGGCAATCCACTCCAGTATTCTTTCCTAGAGAATCCCATGGACAGAGGAGCCTGGCCAGCTATAGCCCATGGGATCGCACAAACATGACTGAAGTGACTGAGCACGCATGCACACTCCCGCTCTGTCCTCTAGTCCTTAACCACTAACAGTATGCTTTGCTGAAGAGACAGATATATGGATCCATGTAATGTAATCTGGAGAAGGAAATAGCAACCCACTCAGATATTCTTGCCTGGGAAATGGCATGGACTTCCTGGTGGACTACAGTTCATGGGGTCACAAAGAATCAGACATGACTGAGCGACTAAACAACAGCGTAACATAATCTGTATATCTATATAATACTTATATATCCATGAAATATAATAATAGTTTTTTTTTTAAAGAGAAGAATCATTTACCCTTTTAGTTCAAAGGGTTCTGATATTTCTTGTGAAAGCATCTCATCTTCCCCTAGAAGCAGAAATAGAAATCAAGGGTGTTATGATTACATGATATACCTTGAGATGAATCCCTTGAACGACACGGATAGAGCGCCTTCTGTGGGTTGGGCGCTGCCAGGAGTTCCCCGGGGAGGTGGCAGGAACATGCTGGAGAAGCTGGACCCTTTGAGTTGGGAGAACTGACATCAAACAAAAAAAAAAATCCCATAACACAGTGTCTAGGAGGTGAATACTATAGCAGAGGGAGGGGCCTGAGAGAGAGGGTGAGCAGGCGTCAGGGAAGGGTGCTGAGGGGTGTCGTTGCTGCAGGAACCTGGATCCAGGCAACTGAGATGTGGCCTGGCTGAAGCAGATGCTCTGGGCTCGGGGCACCTCTGGGTGCCCATCATCTCCTCAGTCTTCTCCTCAAAGCTGCAGGAACTCAGCCTAGGGAGGGAGTGGCTTTGCCATTCTCTCCTCCTGGGGATCTTCCCAACCCAGGGCTTAAACCCAGGTCTCCTGCACTGCAGGCCAGTTCTTTACCTTCTGAGCCCTACAGCGGGTCCTTACTAGTTATCTATTTTATATATAGTAGTGTATGTAGGTCAGGGCTATGTACGTCAATCCCAATCTCCCAATTTATCTCTCCCCTCTTTCCCCCTTGGCAGCCCTGAGCTTATTTTCTACGTCTGTAACTCATTTTCTGTTTTGTAAATAGGTCCACTTGCACCATAGTTTTAGATTCCACATGTAGGCGATATCATACGATGTTTGCAGAAATGGATCCTCTTCTCTTGCACCTTGGCTACTTCCTTGCTAGACTGATTTTGGCTACTTCCTTGCTAGACTGATATACTAGGAAGCACCAGACAAGCTAGCTTGATGAGAGACACCACACTTACTGCTCTTATTTTTATTTTCTGTGTTTTTATTTCTCTTTTCCATCTCACGTGTAATTATATAAATATATATATATTTAAAGGCCTAGTAACTTCTTTACATAAATACAGGATTGGAATAAAAATTAGAGCAAGTATTAAGTATTAGTGAAAAGGATGCCAGGTTTTAAACTAGGTATTATCTTTTCTGAATCATATTAATAGTAGGGTTTATAATGCACTTAATTATTTTAATGAACACCAACTCATCTGAGTCTCAGAGAACTCTTCCACAGGAACCTTAACTAAGACACTCATCTCCCGCTGTGAGCAGGATATGGAACCTGGGTGAGTGTTTAAGAGGGAAGAACCCTGTGAGGGCTGTGAAGTGTAAAGTTAATCCCATAAAATGAAAATGAAGCCACAGGAGAAAGAAAGTAAATGCAATTGAAATTTTAGTGAAAGCTGAGCTACCTTGGGTGGATTTCTGCATTACTTAAAATGTTAATTCTTGTTTGAGCTCTGTAATTTTGATCAAAGTTACTTTTTATTAGCCAGGTGGTTAGGTCAGGGTTTGGTTCCTTCAGACGATAGCAAAGATTACTTACCAAATAAACAAAAACAAACAAGTCATGGTGACCTAAAGTTCACTGGGGAAAAACCAAATGTGAAGTACAGAAGAGATTTGTATGAAATCAAACATCATCAAGAAAGCTGAGTTTTAAATACAGGAGAAGCATATCTAAACAACAAAACCCTGAGACCAGTGACAAATAGTTAAGATAGGGATTTCAGAGTCTGAAGTAGGTACCAAACACCATGGTTCCTGCTTCTGTAGGCTGGGCTCTGTGGTAGGTTATTTAATAAATTAAATGAATGGAGTCAGTCCTAATGAGGTGAATGAACCTAGAGCCTGTTATACCAACTAAAGTAAGTCAGAAAGAGAGAGACAAAAACTGTATATTTAACACATGCATATGGAATCTAGAAAGAAGGTACTGATGAATCTATTTGCCGGGCAGCAATGGAGACACAGACAGAAAACAAACTTGTGGACACAGTAGGGGAAGGACAGAATGGGACGAACTGAGAGAGTAGCATTGAAACATACACATTACCATATGTAAAACAGATAGCAAGTGAGAATTGGCTGTGTAAAAAAGGGAACTCAACCCAGTGTTCTGTGACAGCCTAGAGGGGTGCAATGGGGAGGGGCGTTGGGGGGAGGGGACATACATATACCTGTGTCTGATTCACGCTGATGTGTGGCAGAGGCCAACACGATACTGTAGAGCAGGTGTCCTCCAATAATTGTAATTTGTTCTATACTTCTCAATAGTGTACAATTATACTCTTTGATAATTAAAAATAAAAAAGCTAATAGAGTTCTAGATGACACGAGTATAACAGATGAAGATCTGGGGTTGACTTATCTTGAACTCCATGCCTCATAAATATTGGATTGAAACCAAGATCCATTTGGCACCAAAGTCCAGCACAGAAAGTGAAAATGAGGGGAGGCTGGAAGCCAGTAAGGGCAGTGGAACCGCCCGGATTGCTTGTGCTTCTCTCTGTGTGTGGTTTGCTTTCTAACTCTTTACTTCAAGTCTAGGCTCTATGAAGCTTTGCTGGATCTTTTTTACATGATTAAGAGTCTCCATGGGAAGACCCACTACCTCTCCTGACTCTCAGACAAAGCTGCATAAGTCGATGGGACATACCGACTCC
>NW_011494680.1:9915669-9928121 GCF_000754665.1 Bison bison bison
CGGCGATGTCTGGGTCCACATCTGTGCTCCACACAGGTAATTTGCCTGGGGTCACGTTTGCTTCAGTCCTGACAGGGGGCTTGTCTTTCCATGGCTGTGAGTACTAACTGGCACCTACCGATGATTAGGACCATCCTTTTATTCTTGTGGAGTGAAATGGAAAAAAACCAAATACAGTTCTCTCCTCTGTGGTATTTGATAGAGACTTCTGACCTTTTTGTAGTGCTTCAGTGAGTCTCCTTGGGCATTAATTTTGTTTGACTGCTAAGCTTCTCTCTTGTTTCCATGGTTTATGAATTTCTGTGGGGTCGGCTCCTGCAGCCACACAGAGCCTGAGCAATGACTGGTGCTTTCATGTTATCTTTGTTTTTTCACAAAGGATTTGAACTTAAAGATCCAGAGCTGACCATTCCATCCTGAACTCTTTCAAAATCATATCTGAGAAAAAGAGAACATGAAAAACTGCAATTTAGCCTGTAGTCATTGTGAATCTGGTTACTTTCATAGGCAGAGAGCACTTAGAGGGTAGAGTTTTCTTCACTGCACATCATCATATTTACTCAGGGTTTAAATGATTATGAGCCCAAACTGGAAGTGCTGGTAATCCCCCTGCCCTCTCCACCACCCACATCCCCTCGCCCCGACAGCTTATCCTATTCTGTAAATTTATAAGTGATTGAAAACAAAGGCCATTCTTCATTCTTCCCATCTGAAACAAAGTTCCTGGGCAAAAGAGCTTGAACGTGAAAGTGTTAGTCGCTCAGTCATGCCCAACTCCTTGGACAGTAACCTGCCAGGCTCCTCTGTCCGAGGGATTTTCCAAACAAGAATACTGGAGTGGGTTGCCATTTCCTTCTCCAGGGGATCTTCCTAACCCTGGGATCGAACCCACATCTCCTGCATTGCAGGCAGATTCTTTACTATCCGAGCCACAAGGGAAGCCCAAATGAGCTTACAGATCATCATAAAAGGAACATAAGTTAGTTTTATAGGGTAAAAAACCAACACCATGATTTCTGCCCCGTACAAATTATTAAGGGATACTCTTCCTCTTTTCACTCTGATTTCAGCCCCTCTTGTCCCTACTGCACTGCCTGACTTCCTTCTCATCATTTGTTTGTTTTGGCTTTGTGGCTTCTGGGAATCTCAGTTCTGGACTACAACTGAACCCATGCCCCTTTCAACGGAAGCACAGAGTACTAACCACTGGATTGCCAGGAAATTTTCTCTTCACTTTTTAATCCTCCCTCTTGGGTATTGAATTATTGGGTTTGTCACCTAGTCCCAAGATAGGGAAACATTAACTACTGCATTACTTATTGTTGCTACAGAGAGGTGGTAGTCTCCTGGCTCTTAAGGAGAAGAATGATTTGCTGTTTTCTTTTAAAAAATAATGCTTTACATCAGCGTATCCTTTTCTGTCTCGTATACAGGGTTATTGTTACCATCTTTCTAAATTCCATATATATGCGTTAGTATACTGTATTGGTGTTTTTCTTTCTGGCTTACTTCACTCTGCGAAGACCCAGAGGGATGGTATGGGGAGGGAGGAGGGAGGAGGGTTCAGGATGGGGAACACATGTATACCTGTGGTGGATTCATTTCAATAAAAAAAAAATAATAAAACCTTCCAAAAAAAAAAGAATGCTTTAGATCACTAGTGTTAATTTTTCATCCGTGTTCAATGGAAATATTAATGTGTTGTATAAATTGCACTTCTGAGTTACAAATTGGCAGATTTTATACATAGAAATTCCCCACCTAGGATTATTTGGTATTCCTATTTAAAGAATTCCTTTTTAAAAACTGCTAAACCACATGACACAGAAGCTATACTATACAGAGAGCCACTGAGTAATCATCAAAGAACAATAACTCCTCTTAGGAACTGTCCATCTGGATTTGAGAAAAGAATAGGACCTTCAATGAGAGGCCAATCTAAAAAAAGTACCATAACAAATGCTATGCGTCTATCCTTAGTTGTTTGTGTAGGTTATAACCAAAATTAAAGGAAATTTCATGAATAAAATTGAGTCTTCTCATTAAGACTTCAAATTATGTTGGAAAATTACCTCTGATTTATTTAAAATGTGAGTGAAGTTTTGCATAAATTCTGCATGCAGTACCACGAGCTTGCTTTAGTTCCTTGTTATAAACAAGGTCACAAGGGTATCTGAACATTGGAGCTGATGGCTATAAAAATGACAGATTTTCCTCCCATGTGAATTGAGATTAGTTCTCTGATTCTTTGACTTTTTAAAAATATGATACAGTGTTTTCTTAACTAAGATAAAGTTGAGTCTTTAGAGATAATAGGAAAATTAGAGTCTAATCCTGTCTTCTCCTTATTTACTTATTTTAGGCTGAGCTGAGTCTGTTGCTGCGTTTGGGCTTTCTCTAGTTGCGGGCAGCAGGGGCAACTCTTCGCTGTGGTGCTCTGGCTTCTCATTGAGGTGACTTCTCTTGTTGAGGGGCACAGGCCCTAGGTACATGGGCTCAGTAGTTGTGGCCCACAGGCTTAGTTGCCCCCGGTTATGTGGGATCTTCCCAGACCAGGGATTGAACCCATGTCCTCTGCGTTGGCAGGTGGATTCTTAATCATTAGTCCACCGGGGAGGCCCAGTCCTCTCTTTTTGAAGAACATACATTTGAAGTTGGTGGCACATCTGGGGATACCCCAGGTAGACCAGTAGACTCAAATCTCAGGAAGCAGAAGTCCTCTACTCTTCCTGCCATGGGTCCTCCCTGGATGTGGAAGAGAAGTACTTATGCACACTTCCTTTTTTCTCCATTTCATTGCCTCCGCTCTCACTTTAAACTCTCATCATCTATTGTAGTTTAGTCCTTTATATTATGTGGCTCCATGCCAAGAGCACAGTAAAGTTTGTACTGATTTGTTACCTAAAATAACAAGTTTATCTTTCTTCTTTCTAAAAAGACGACCATCATTAAATATCAGGACTCTCTTCAAGGAAAACTATTTGGTGATATATTGGAATAGCTACTTAGCAAATGTTTTTTTGAGTTAATGAATGAATCTGTTATTCTTTTAAAAGTTTTCTTTTGGAAGGAATATGAAACGGCTTGCCTATGTATTTCTACTTAAACTTATTCTCCAATGTATTTCTAGCTATTCTTTCAAAATATGTATCTGGTTATACCATTGACCTGCATAAACCTTCCACTGTTCCAGTGAATCAAGTTTGAACAACTCACGATGGCATAAACCATAAATATTTTGTTTAATGCAGAATCCAGAAATAACCCGGGTACAGATTAGATAATTTTACAGGATACAAGAGAGTAGAGAGACTATAAATATTAATTAAATACATTATCTCAGCTCCACTGACTGTCCTCATTCTTAGGATAATTTCTCCTCATGTCTAACCTAACATCAATTAGAAGATTTTGAGGGTCATAAGAATTTCAGTAATTTTAAATTAGTTTATGGGTATTTTCTCTATCAAGAAGCAATGTGCTAAGACAACATGAAGAGAACACATGTGCTGCTTTGTTTGCAAAAGAAATAGAAATTCGTTATCATTCATTCTTCAAAAGTATCTGAATTCTCAGCACAAGTGCCCAGGCTCTCTTATTCCATTAGAAAAACAAGCATAGTTTCTTTACTGGTTAAAATTATAACTTGGTAAATTGCTTAGTATATATTTACCAATATAGGAAATTTGGAAATTTGGCATATACACATTGTTCATGCATTCATCTTCAAAACTAATTCATTCTAGAACAATAATTATCAGTAGTGACAATTATGTTAATGACACTCTAGTAATATACTTAATGAGATACATCCTCCCAAGAAACCAGTAAAATTTGAACAGCAAACATGATTTGATATAAATTAGTGAAAAGTCTATTTTTTGAAGTAGTAATTACCTGAAATCGACTGAAATTGCTATATTTTTCTCAAGTTAGAAGTTACTATAACATAGATAAATAACTTCATAGGTGAATTGCATCTGAATAAATTATAAATGACAGACTTTCAATTTGTATTATTTAATTCATATCTTCAAACTTTTGCAAAGTAACAAAATGAAAGTTACACTTCCACATAGTGAAATGACTATCATATTTATTTTAGTCTGTCGTGGAAATCTTCCCTTTGGTGCAAGAATCATTCCTTTAATTTAAAGTGAAATTGTAGAGTTTTATATGAGCTACTTATACGAGATTGAACATAACTTTTTTTCAGAATTTTATGTGCTATCAATAGAACAGTTTTATGTAACTGAGAAATAAATGGGAACAGTGCATTTGTTTTCATTTTCAAAGTTTTCTAATGCTCTGAATGAGAAGGTAGAATTTGAAGGGCTTCTCCAGTGGCTCAGTGGTAAAGGATTTGCCTGCAATGCAGGAGATGTGAGTTGGATCCCTGGGAAGGAAAGATCCCCTGAAGGAAATGGCAACACATTCCAGTCTTCTTGACAGGGAAATCCCACGAACACGGGAGCCTGTGGGCTACAGGCCAGAGTCGCAAAGAATCAGACATAACTGAGCGACTGAGCACTCTAAAGTAGGGAAGAAGAAAGGTTGAGACTTGATACATGAATCTCTCCCTTCTCTGCTCTTTTTAAAAATATGTTTGTCCAAACCAATAGAATGTACAACATCAAGAGTGAACTCTAGGGGACTTCCCGGGTGGTCCAGTGGTTGAAACTGCACCCTCACTGCAGACGGCATGGGTTTGATCCTTGGTCGGGGAACTCGGATCCCACATGCTGTGCGGTGCATACAAAAAAACAAAAAAGAGTGAACTCTAATGTAAACCATGGACTCTTGATGATAACGATGTAGGTTCCTCAACTGTAAGGAATGTACTACCTGGTGGGCATGTTGGTAATAGTGTAAGTTGTGGATGTGTGGGGGCAGATTTTAAATGGGAAATCTCTCTGCATTCCACTTAATTTTGCTGTAAACCTAAAACATCTCTAAAAATAAAATCTAGTTTTAAAAAATGAGACAAAGGCCCTAGGTCCTGACCCTGATGTGAATTTTTGTAGAATGTCAACAGGTGTGTAGCACTTGGGGTTCTTCCTCTTAACACCCATTGTAGAATTGCTGGATCACCATTTTGGGAATGGCAAGGCATAGGATGTCTGTTAGAATGCTGGGAATAAGTGTTTAAAAAATTATTCTTTTTCAAAGAGTGATTATTGTCTTTTTATTTGGCTTAATGTTTCTTAAAGGGACAGACCATGCCTTACACTTAGAGTATATGCATATTGGACTTATGCATCTCAACAGAATTTGTTTGGCAGGAACTAGTATTGGTACAAGATAGCTGTTATCTTGGAAAATCTGTATCCTTTGAATTAAATGATACAGACAAAATAATGATAGCAGAGGACATTCTAGTAAATTTAAAGTGAAAATAACAAGAAAGACAGTTAACAGACTATTCATTGAATTGTATCTATAGACCAATATACTAGGACTTAGTGACTATCATACACACACATATGCGCGTGCGTGCGCACGCGCACGCACACACACACACACACACAGGCTTCCCAGGTGGTGCTAGTGGTAAAGACTCTGCCTGCAACGCAGAGGATGCAGGTTCCATCCTTGGGTCGGGAAGATCCCCTGGAGGAGGGCATGGCAACTCACTCCAGTATTCTTGCCTGGAGAATCCCATGGACAGGGAAGCCTGCCGGGCTACATTCCATAGGGTCACACAGAACTGGACACAACTGAAGCAACTTAGCACATAAGGATGCAGACCAATATACAAAGTGTAGGTAATAAACACAGAGAATTGAATATAATAACTAAAGTCATTGAAACTTAGAGATGATGCTTGTGTGGGAATGCTTAATAAGGGAAGAAAACAGCAGTAGATTATGTTGGAGAGCTTTTTATATTCAAACATCTTTTACATACATTATCATCACATTTCATCTTTGATAGTTCTCAGGAAATCAGGAAGCATTATAATTTGCATTTTAAAGATGAGGAAAGTGAAGATGAGAAGAGGAGGATTTCAAAGGTCACACAGCTGATGAGTCTGTAATAACCCTGATCTGTTCCTCTAAAAATCCAGGAGGCACAGCCCTGATGGAAGGCCATACTTCCCAAGATGGAATCATACTGTCTGTTTGAGTAGCCTTGGAGGAAAGAAGAGACAAGTTTTATTGAGAAGGGTTATATCAAAAACCCCAGTCAGGTAGAAATTTCAACTTAGAGATTCTCCCATCTCCCAAGCAGGGTGGACATGCTATCTTAATTTTAGTTACATAGCTGACAGAGATAAAATGAGCCAGTACCAAGAGTTACAGACCCTCTACAAGTAGCAGAATGTCTGATAAATTCTTGGTTGCCTTGGTGGCATTTATGTCCTTAATATATGCTGAGTAAATTGTGATCAAAACTGCTGCTGTTATCACGATTGTGACTATTATTAATAGTTGACCTGGGGAAAAAAAGTGAATATGTCATGGAACCCACATTAACTTGGCAGAAATAAACTGTCTCCCGAGACAGACATTTTAGATTAAAAAGAAGAGACAGAAGACCATATTCTAAGAGTTCTCCAAAGTTCTGGGGTTAGGGTCCTATAGTATAAGCTCAATTAATATATTGGATTGAATGATTTAGTGAATGACAGAGTTTTACTGCTTGACAAAATCCTCTTCAACAATAAGCTACTAGTTAAGGAAATGGAGGATATATCTTAATTGCTTATTCTCCATCATTTATAGCATTTAAAACATCTTCGAGTGATGCATGTTAACAAAATACTGTGGCATTATTTTAAAAAATAGTGTGATACCTAATTATTTTCAGATAAAATGATATTAAATATGAATTGACATCAATATAAAGCCTTCCTCAGAGAAACCTGGTTTTCATTCAAATTTGTCTCCTTATATGCAACACATTAGAATGTGTTGCATATAATAATACACGTTTGTATTATTACTTTATGTTAATAATATGTAGTTATCCAAGAGGAAAGAAAAATCAGTTCTACCAGTGATGGTCCTTAGTTGCAACTTTGCTTCACATTTCACAATAGTAATGTAAAGTTATATTTCTTTATTTTTTGCTGTTGCACACGTGGAGGAACTTTAAATGAAGTGGATTTCAACTAAGGAACTAGACATTTACTTTTCCCATTTTAACCTAATCCAGAGTATTGTTCCCTGTCACTGTAACAAGTGACACAACTGGTGGACTTAAAAAGCAGAAATCTCTCCTCTGACAGTTCTGGAAGCCTGAGTCTGAAGTCAGTTTCCTTGAGCGGAAATGAAGGTGTCAGCAGGACTGGATGTGCCTTGAAGGCTCTGAGAATAATTCCTTTTTTGCCTCTTCCGGCTCCTGGTGGCTGGCAGGGTGCCCGGCTTATGGCTGCATCTCTCTCTTCTGTCTTCAAAAGGGAGAGAGATTGCCTTCTCTGTCTGTCTTCTCTTCCATCTGTCTGTTTTCTAAAATACACATGATGTATTTGGGGCCAAGCTGGATAGTCAGGACAATCTCCTCTCAACACCCTTGTCTTAATCACATCTCCTGCAGATGAAATGCATCTTACTCCTGTTGGTTTCACTTGGGTAGGTCTAGCACAGGGCCTGGCCTGCAGTAAGTACTCAATGAATGCTAATTTTTGGTGAACCGAGTCCATCTGTACTGTGGGAGAAAAATATGATGGGTCCTTTTTTATTGCTTATATATTCTACTTTGAATGATTCTTTGAAAGTAAAAATTGTTCAGTCGTGTATGGCTCTTTGCAACCCCATGAACTACACAGTCCATGGAATTATCCAGGCCAGAATACTGGAGTGGGCGGCCTTTCCCTTCTCCAGGGGATCTTCCCAACCCAGGGACTGAACCCAGGTCTCCTGCATTGCAGACAGATTCTTCACAGTCTGAGCCAATAGGGAAGCCCAAGAATACTGGAGTGGGTAGCCTATCCCTTCTCCAGGGGATCTTCCAGACCCAGGGATCTAAACGGGGTCTCCCACATTGCAGGCAGATTCTTTACCAGTGGAACTACCTTTGGGTGATGCTAGATGTGGCCTGGATATTCCCTCTTTTTTTTTTTTAATGTTTATGTATTTAGCTGTACTGGATCTTTGTTGTATGTGGGTTCTTTACTTGTGGTATGTGAACTCTCAGTTGCAGCATGTGGGATCTAGTTCTCTGACCAAGGATCAAACCCAGGCCCTCTGCATTAGGAGTGCAGAGTCTTAGCCACTGGACCACCAAGGAAGTCCCGGATATTTCCTCTTAATCTGAATATACTTAAAGTGGAAGGAAAATATGCCATACCAAAATTGGTTATTTAGGACTTAATAACACTTAACTCATTTTGATTCTTTTATCCATTTTCCTCTGCTTTTTACATGGATTACTCCAGGTACTTGAAATACTGTCTTTTCCCAAAGAAGACACTGTGCAAGTGTGTACATGTGGTGTGTGTGTTTGTAGATACATTGAGGCATTGTAAACACATATAGGTTTATTAAATCTTTACTTATGTTTCCATTTCTATCTGATATGAAGAAATACCAGGATGAATAGGTTCCAGAGGCTGAGGTCTATTAATCATGATAGACAGGAAGACATGAGTCTTCCCATGCGAGTTCTTTGAATTGTATTAATTACAGAGTCATTACCACGCTTTAGCACGGTGCTCTGAGGCTCTGCTCTCTGTCATCCACAGCACAAATTCAAGCGTAGCCCCATCAGATGATTTCCGCCACCTAATTAGACCCTGTGCCGTGGGTAGTATGTCAGCAAGTTGATCAATGAGAAGAGTTTGAGAATAAATTACTTTTGTCTAAAAAATATTAATATTGTCTATCTGGATAGAAACATAACTGTGATGGTAGAGATAGAATAAATCAATGATGTCAAAAGTTATCATTGCCTTAGATGTTTCATAATGAACTCACTATGCTTGTTATTTGTAGAATAACAGGGAAACTCACTGTGGTGGTACATTTGTGAGTAGAATGGAGAAACAGGCTGAGAGGAGAAGCAGAGTAAACCCAGATTTGGGGATAATTTAAATGGACTGATTTTCTATTTTAACTGTTTTAACATTAATCAATATAGTCAAACATCTTGACAAATTTCACAAACAGAAAATGAAAAGTGAAAGTTTTAGTCACTCAGTCACGTCCAACTCTTTGCAACCCCACAGGCTGTAGCCTGCCAGACTCCTCTGTTTATGGGATTTCCCAGGCAAGAATATTGGAGTGGGTTGCCACTTCCTTCTCCAGGGGATCTTCCTGACTCAGGGATTGAACCTGGGTTTCCCAAATTGCAAGTGGATTCCTTACCATCTGAGCCACCAGGAGAAGCCAAATAGAAAATACACATCCAATTAGTGTCCGTATCGGAAACTGAACATAACCGTGTCCCAGAATCCCCCCCTCAGCCCCTTTCTAGCCACTAACCCACACAACATATACACTGTCTTGACTTCTAACCCCATAACTTTATATTGTAGCTGGCATTATTTTGGGGGTGGATAAAGTGAAAGTGAAGTCACTTAGTCCGACTCTTTGAGACCCCATGGACTGTAGCCTACCAGGCTACTCTGTCCACGGGATTCTCCAGGTAAGAATACTGAAGTGGGTTGCCATTTCTTTCTCCAGAGGATCTTCCTGACCCAGGGATTGAACCTGGGTATCCTGCATTGCAGGCAGATGCTTTACCCTCTGCTCAGGGAAGGGGGTGGATAAATGCAAGTTAAACAAAAATATAAAATAAGTACTCAGAGAACTTAGGATCTAAAATCCTCTAAAGAGCAAAAATAATTTGTGAATTATGAGTTGGTTTTGGTTTGGATGAAGTGAGAAGCATAGAAGGAGTTGGCCAAGAAGAAAAGAGATCTACATAATGGCAGGATAGGATTCATTTTGATATATGGCAAAACCAATACAATATTGTAAAGTTAAAAAATAAAATAAAATAAAATAAAAAATTTAAAAAAAAGGATAAGATGATTCTTTTTAGAGGACAGATCTAAAACTAGATTTATGTTAGTTTGGATGTTATTTCATGAGAACATATATAACCTTTGATACACTGTACATATTTCAAATGTGAAGGCAACTAGAAACTGTTCATACTAGGTCATCCAAACAGCATTTGAGGGCTTTCCAAGTGGTCCAGTAGTTACAACTCTGAGCTTCCAATGCAGAGAGCACAGGTTCAATCCCTGGTTGGGCATGGCCAAATAAAACATAAAATAAAAATGTAATAATAAATTTTAGGAAAGCATCTGGATGGTGCTGATATTTTCTTCGAATAACAGAGTAGTATGTTAAAAGCTCATGGCATCTGGTCCCATCACACACCCAGTCCCTGGACAAATAGATGGGGAAACAATCGAAACAGTGACAGACTTTATTTCCTTGGGCTCCAAAATCACTGCAGATGGTGACTGCAGCCATGAAGTTAAAAGACACTTGCTCCTTGGAAGAAAAGCTGTGAAAAACCTAGACAGAATATTAAAAAGCAGGGACATTATTTTGCCAACAAAGGTCTGTCTGGCCAAAGCTATGGTCTTTCCAGTAGTCACATATGGATGTGAGAGTTGGACTGTGAAGAAGGCTGAGTGCCAAAGAATTGATGCTTTTGAACTGTGGTGTTGGAGAAGACTCTTGAGAGTCCCTTGGACTGCAAGGAGATTCAACCAGTCAATCCTAAAGGAAATCCATTCTGAATATTCATTGGAAGGACTGATGTTGAAGCTGATACTCCAATACTTTTGCCACCTGATGCGAATAACTGACTCATTGGAGAAGACCCTGTTGCTGGGAAAGACTGAGGGCAGGAGGAGAAGGGGACGACAGAGGATGAGATGGTTGGATAGCATCACCGACTCAATAGACATGAGTTTGAGCAAGCTCCGGAAGATAATGAAGACAGGGAAACCTGGAGTGCTGTAGTCCATGGGGTCGCAAAGAGCTGGACACGACGGAGAGACTGAACTGACTGATGTTAAATGAGTCCATGGAAAAAACATTTAGGGGAAGAATGACAAAGTGTGTTATTTGAGAGCCAATGGTAGTTGACCTATGGAGGTAGATAGCGTCTATTCTCAAAAGAAGTGTCTGAGCAAAGTGAGTCCTGGACCCCTGGGTGGGGAATGAGAGATGAGCCAGGGAGCACTTAACACAAGATGAAATGAAGAAGTTGCAGAGAGAGGAAAGTGAATCATGTAACTCTGCATCATGGAGTTCAAGGTTTAATTACTCTGAGAAGTAAGCTGTGATAGATAGTAAAAAGCTAAGAATGGAGAGATTCAAAATCTCCTTGCCAGATGGAGTTTCTATGGAATGGAGGTGGTAGAATTGAGGACACTCTTGGCTCTGAAGACACATCCATAGCAGGTGTATCGGGACCACTTGAACTTGACTCATCTGCATAAAGACATATAAAGCAATTTATGAGGGTAAAATATTGCATATGCTCATGTCCTTTTTTTTAATTCACATAGTGATATTCAATTGTTACTTTTCCTTTGGAGAATATATTCAGTAACATAATGGTCTGATGTACACATACATTGTGGAATAATTACCGAGATCAAAATAATTAACACATCCATCACCTCATGTAGTCAACTCTTTTTTTGTTGTTGTTGATTAAAATATTTAAGTCTTCCTCTCAGCAACTTTCAAGTATTCAGTACCCTATTATTAATCATAGTCCCTATGCTGTACATTAGATGCTCAGAATTTATACTTTTTCAAACTGACAACTGGTATATCAGATCAGATCAGTCGCTCAGTCATGTCCGACTCTTTGTGACCCCATGAATCGCAGCACGCCAGGCATCCCTGTCCATCACCAACTCCTGGAGTTCACTCAGACTCACGTCCATCGAGTCAGGGATGCCATCCAGCCATCTCATCCTCTGTCGTCCCCTTCTCCTCCTGCCCCCAATCCCTCCCAGCATCAGAGTCTTTTCCAATGAGTCAACTCTTTGCATGAGGTGGCCAAAGTACTGGAGTTTCAGCTTTAGCATCATTCCTTCCAAAGAAATCCCAGGGCTGATCTCCTTCAGAATGGACTGGTTGGATCTCCTTGCAGTCCAAGGGCTCTCAAGAGTCTTCTCCAACACCACAGTTCAAAAGCATCAATTCTTTGGCGTTCAGCCTTCTTCACAGTCCAACTCTCACATCCATACATGACCACAGGAAAAACCATAGCCTTGACTAGACGAATTTTTGTTGGCAAAGTAATGTCTCTGCTTTTGAATATGCTATCTAGGTTCTGGTCATAACTTTCCTTCCAAGGAGTAAGTGTCTTTTAATTTCATGGCTGCAATCACCATCTGCAGTGATTTTGGAGCCCAGAAAAATAAAGTCTGTCACTGTTTCCACTGTTTCCCCATCTATTTCCCATGAAGTGGTGGGACCGGGTGCCATGATCTTCGTTTTCTGAATGTTGAGCTTTAAGCCAACTTTTTC
>NW_011494680.1:9928221-9964510 GCF_000754665.1 Bison bison bison
CAGTCCAAGGGACTCTCAAGAGTCTTCTCCAACACCACAGTTCAAAAGCATCAATTCTTTGGCGTTCAGCCTTCTTCACAGTCCAACTCTCACATCCATACATGACCACAGGAAAAACCATAGCCTTGACTAGACGAATTTTTGTTGGCAAAGTAATGTCTCTGCTTTTGAATATGCTATCTAGGTTGGTCATAACTTTCCTTCCAAGGAGTAAGTGTCTTTTAATTTCATGGCTGCAATCACCATCTGCAGTGATTTTGGAGCCCAGAAAAATAAAGTCTGTCACTGTTTCCACTGTTTCCCCATCTATTTCCCATGAAGTGGTGGGACCGGGTGCCATGATCTTCGTTTTCTGAATGTTGAGCTTTAAGCCAACTTTTTCACTCTCCTCTTTCACTTTCATCAAGAGGCTTTTTAGTTCCTCTTCACTTTCTGACTCAAGGGTGGTGTCATCTGCATATCTGAGGTTATTGATATTTCTCCCGGCAATCTTGATTCCAGCTTGTGTTTCTTCCAGTTCAGCGTTTCTCGTGATGTACTCTGCATATAAATTAATAGGCAGGGTGACAATATACAGCCTTGACGAACTCCTTTTCCTATTTGGAACAAGTCTGTTGTTCCATGTCCAGTTCTAACTGTTGCTTCCTGACCTGCATACAGATTTCTCAAGAGGCAGATCAGGTGGTCTGGTATTCCCATCTCTTTCAGAATTTCCTACAGTTTATTGTGATCCACACAGTCAAAGGCTTTGGCATAGTCAATAAAACAGAAATAGATGTTTTTCTGGAACTCTCTTGCTTTTTCCATGATCCCATGGATGTCGGCAATTTGATCTCTGGTTCCTCTGCCTTTTCTAAAACCAGCTTGAACATCAGGAATTTCATGGTTCACATATTGCTGAAGCCTGGCTTGGAGAATTTGAGCATTACTTTACTAGCGTGTGAGATGAGTGCAATTGTGCAGTAGTTTGAGCATTCTTTGGCATTGCCTTTCTTTGGGATTGGAATGAAAACTGACCTTTTCCAGTCCTGTGGCCACTGCTGAGTTTTCCAAATTTGCTGGCATATTGAGTGCAGCACTTTCACAGCATCATCTTTCAGGATTTGGAATAGCTCAACTGGAATTCCATCACCTCCACTAGCTGTGTTCGTAGTGATGCTTTCTAAGGCCCACTTGACTTCACATTCTAGGATGTCTGGCTCTAGGTCAGTGATCACACCATTATGATTATCTGGGTCATGAAGATCTTTTTTGTACAGTTCTTCTGTGTATTCTTGCCATCCCTTCTTAATATCTTCTGCTTCTGTTAGGTCCATACCATTTCTGTCCTTTATCGAGCTCATCTTTGCATGAAATGTTCCTTTGGTATCTCTGATTTTCTTGAAGAGATCCCTAGTCTTTCCCATTCTGTTGTTTTCCTCTATTTCTTTGCATTGATGGCTGAAGAAGCCTTTCTTATCTCTTCTTGCTATTCTTTGGAACTCTGCATTCAGATGTTTTGTATCTTTCCTTTTCTCCTTTGCTTTTCGCTTCTCTTCTTTTCACAGCTATTTGTAAGGCCTCCCCAGACAGCCATTTTGCTTTTTTGCATTTCTTTTCTATGGGAATGATGGACATCACCAGATGGTCAACACGGAAATCAGGTTGATTATATTCTCTGCAGCCAGAGATGGAGAAGCTCTATACAGTCAGCAAAAACAAGACCAGGAGCTGACTGTGGCTCAGACCATGAACTCCTTATTGCCAAATTCAGACTTAAATTGAAGAAAGTAGGGAAAACCACTAGACCATTCAGGTATGACCTAAATCAAATCCCTTATGATTATACAGTGGAAGTGAGAAATAGATTTAAGGGCCTAGATCTGATAGATAGAGTGCCTGATGAACTATGGAATGAGGTTCGTGACGTTGTACAGGAGACAGGGATCAAGACCATTCCCATAGAAAAGAAATGCAAGAAAGCAAAATGGCGGCCAAGAGGAGTTACCCCACGTCCGAGGTCAGGGGCAGCGGCTGAGAGTACCAGACTGAGATGGGGCAGGAATGGCCGAGAGGAGCTACCCTGCATCCGGGGTCAGAGGGGGTGGCCGAGAGGAGTTAATTCGCGTCCGAGGTCAGGGGCGGCGGCCAGGAGGAGCTACCCCATGCCCCCATGCCCAAGGCCAGGGATGGCAGCTGGGAGGAGCAACCCACTCCCGAGGCGAGGGGCGGCAATGAGAGGAGTTACCCAGAGCTGTGGCTGCGTGGGTGCAGGAGGGCCTAGAGGAGCTATCCCACATTGAAGGTCAGGAAGGGCGGCGGTGAGGAGATACCCTTTGTCCAAGGTAAGGAGCAATGGCTGCGCTTTGCTGGAGCAGCCGTGAAGAGATACCCCACGCCCAAGGTAAGAGAAACCTAAGTAAGATGGTAGGTGTTGCAAGAGGGCATCAGAGGGCAAACACACTGAAACCATAGTCACAGAAAACTAGTCAATCTAATCACACTAGGACCACAGCCTTGTCTAACTCAATGAAACTAAGCCACGCCCGTGGGGCAACCCAAGACGGGTGGGTCATGGTGGAGAGATTTGACAGAATGTGGTCCACTGGAGAAGGGAATGGCAAACCACTTCAGTATTCTTGCCTTGAGAACCCCATGAACAGTATGAAAAGGCAAAATGATAGGATACTGAAAGAGGAACTCCCCAGGTCGGTAGGTGCCCAATATGCTACTGGAGATCAGTGGAGAAATAACTCCAGAAAGAATGAAGGGATGGAGCCAAAGCAAAAACAATACCCAGCTGTGGATGTGACTGGTGAGAGAAGCAAGGTCCAATGCTGTAAAGAGCAATATTGCATAGGAACCTGGAATTTCAGGTCCATGAATCAAGGCAAATTGGAAGTGGTCAAACAAGAGATGGCAAGAGTGAATGTCGACATTCTAGGAATCAGCGAACTGAAATGGACTGGAATGGGTGAATTTAACTCAGATGACTATTATATCTACTACTGCAGGCAGGAATCCCTCAGAAGAAATGGAGTGGCCATCATGGTCCACAAAAGAGTCCGAAATGCAGTACTTGGATGCAATCTCAAAAACGACAGAATGATCTCTGTTCATTTCTGAGGCAAATCATTCAATATCACAGTAATCCAAGTCTAGGCCCCAACCAGTAATGCTGAAGAAGCTGAAGTTGAACGGTTCTATGAAGACCTACAAGACCTTTTAGAACTAACACCCAAAAAAGATGTCTTTTTCATTATAGGGGACTGGAATGCAAAAGTAGGAAGTCAAGAAACACCTGTAGTAACAGGCAAATTTGGCCTTGGAATACGGAATGAAGCAGGGCAAAGACTAATAGCGTTTTGCCAAGAAAATGCACTGGTCATAACAAACACCCTCTTCCAACAACTTGTATATACATCACCCCATACTCATGACCTTTAAAGAGATAACTAGCAGCAATATGATTATACAATTAAATAACAACACTGAGATTATTTTTCACTGGAAGGACTGATGCTGAAGCTGAAGCTTCTATACTCTGGCCACCTGATGCAAAGAGCTGACTCATTAGAAAAGAAAAAATCTTTTCTAGAAAAAATCTTTCCCTGATGTCGATAAAGATTGAGGGTAGAAGGAGAAGGGGACGACAGAGGACGAGATGCTTGCATGGCATCACTGACTCAATGAACAGGAGTTTGAGCAGGCTCTGAGAAATGTTGAAGGACAGGGAAGCCTGGCATGCTTCAGTCCAAGGGGTCAGAGGGTCAGATATGACTGAGAGACTGAACAAGAAGATGAAGATTATTTTTTTGGTAACTAAATGCCCCCTAATTTGAAGCAGTCTTACATTTGTTTTAATATAGTTTATTTAATATGCATTATATAACAGCAGCATCAGTCAATGCAGTTCTCTTTTAGAAAATTTAGTTTTGGCTGAGTTGGGTCTTCATGCTGAGCATGGGCTTTCTCTAGTTGTGGCGAGCAGGGGCTGCTCTCCAGCTGTGGTGCACAGGTTTCTCATTGCGGTGACTTCTCTTGTTGGGGAGCACAGGTACTAGGGAATGCAGGCTTCAGCCATTGTGGCACAGGCTTTGTTGCCTTAAGGCATGTGGGATCTTCCCAGATCAGGGATCAAACCTGTGACCCCAGCTTTGGCAGGTGGATTCTTAACCACTAGACCATTAGGGAAGTCCTAATGCAGTTTTTTAAAGTATAGCCCATTGAAACCATCCCTGTGGTACAAAAGAAATATATCTAAGATGATTTAATAAAAAGACTTGACACTGTCTGATGACTCTGCATCCTGTTTCTCAGCATCTGGGTAATAAACTTGTTCAGACCTGTTCCCTCTAACTCCAGCTGGTGTTTTATTTCCATCACCACAGAAGAAGGTTAGTGAGAAGTACAAGCATCATGAAGCATGCTGCTCACCGCAGAAGACCTGCCAAGTCCACAATCAATAATATGCCAGTTTGTTTTTAACTGGTTGTGCTAAAAGCTCCATTAATGTTTCTTCACTGTGGTCTGAGTTATATGGGGTGGAGGCAACTGGTTAGCAATGGGTCCACAAAGTGTCTATACGCCCAAGAGAAGGTGGTATGGCCAGACACACTCCTTTGTGCAGATTTGCATCTGTATGTGGTGTGCTCCTTAGAATCAGGAACATGAAATTCATTTAGGCATGAAGGATAAAAGATCTGGCATAACAGTGGGTCCCTGTCTCAGGATTTGCAATTCTACAGCTAAATATATTACTTAACCTATTGACATTTATCAACAAGTGACAAGTTCAGATGATCCAATATCAAAGTCCATTGGCCTGATATATGTAGAATCTAGATGATCTCATTTTCAAAACAGAAATAAAGACACAGATGTAAGGTTTGGGGTGATGAGAATGTTCTGTGTCTGATTTTGTCACTGGTTTCAGGATCCACTCATTTTCAAAATTCATGTTTTTACTGTATATAAATTATACCTCAGTAAAGTTGATTTGGGGCTTCCCAGGTGATGCTAGTGGTAAAGAACATGCCTGCCAATGCAGGAGACATAAGAGACGTAGATTCAATCCCTAGGTTGGGAAGATCCCCTGGAAGAGGGCATGGTGACCCACTCCAGGGTTCTTGCCTGGAGAATCCATGGACAGAGGAGCCTGGTGGGCTGCAGTCCATGGGGTAACAAAGAGTTGGACTTGACTGAAAGTGAAAGAGTAGTGTGAAAAAGTTGGTTTAAAGCTCAACATTCAGAAAACTAAGATCATGGCGTCTGGTCCCATCACTTCATGGCAAATAGATGGGGAAACAGTGGAAACAGTGACAGACTTTATTTTTGGGGGACTCCAAAATCACTGCAGATGGTGATTGCAGCCATGAAATTAAAAGACACTTACTCTTTGGAAGGAAAGTTAGGACCAACCTAGATAGCATATTAAAAAGCAGAGACATTACTTTGTCAACAAAGGTCCGTCTCATCAAGGCTATGGTTTTTCCAGTAGTCATGTATGGATGTGAGAGTTGGACTATAAAGAAAGCTGAACATGGAAGAACTGATGCTTTTGAACTGTGGTGTTGGAGAAGACTCTTGAGAGTCTCTTGGACAGCAAGAAGATCCAACCAGTCCATCCTAAAAGAGATCAGTCCTGGGTGTTCATTGCAAGGACTGATCTTGAAGCTGAAACTCCAATACTTTGGCTACCTGATGCGAAGAGCTGACTCATTTGAAAAGATCCTGATGCTGGGAGGGATTGGGGGCAGGAGGAGAAGGGGACGACAGAGGATGAGATGGTTGGATGGCATCACCAACTCAATGGACATGAGTTGGAGTCCAGGAGTTGGTGATGGACAGGGAGGCCTGGCGTGCTGCGGTTCATGGGGTTGCAAAGAGTCAGACACCACTGAGTGACTGAACTGAACTGAACTGAAGTGACTTAGCACACATGCATGCAAAGTTGATTTTTTAAGAAAAGGATTAGTAAAAAAGGACCCATTCACACATGCATACTAAAATCCTATAGATTTCTAAAAGAACTCTGCTCATTGTTACCATTTTGGATTCATTGTGTACCTGGTAAGCTTTATTTTTCTGGCCGTGCCATGGCATGTAGTAATCTTAGTTCCCTGACCAGGGATGGAAACTGTGCCCCTCTGCAGAAGTGCAGATTCTTAACCACTGGACCATCAGGGAAGTCCCCATGTGCAACTGAAATTTGGTACCTTGTAGACGTAGCTGTCCTGTGCCCCAGAGGAAAAAATAATGTACTGAGCATACTGCATTGTCTCTCTGTTCATCTCAGTCTGATGTGGGCTCCAAACTGTCACATTTAGTTGAAGCTTTTCATCCTGTGGAATTTGTTTTTCTTCCATATTTCTTATGTGTGCATCTGGTAAGGTCAGAATCTGGTGTGTGTGTGTGTGTGTGTGTGTGTGTTTATTGTCAGTTTCAGCAGGCCTGTGGGAGGATAGTTTTCATGTGGCAGAGAAGGTCTAACAAGTGGGTGTGCATAGCCTGGGAAAATCTGCCCATTCTCTGCAGAGAGAGGGAGGCGATTTGTAAAAATACAGTCAGAGACAGAGAGAGATAAAGCACTGGTTAAGTGCCCAAGTCTCTCATTTGCAGTGAAGCAGAAATGACTAAACTCCATCTTCTATCTAATGATAGAGAAGAGCAGAGTGATAAAGGGCGAAGAGATTGTAACAATCAGTGTGGGTACCAAGCCTCCTCCCCGGTCTCGCCCAAGGCCAGTGTAGTTGGATGAAAGGCATTGCAGAGGGGTGACTTACAGGGGAAGACTGGCCAGAGGAGACCACCTGATGTGATTCCAAGACATAGATCAGACTTTCTCTAGGTTTCCATCCTAGAGCTGTTTACAGATCAGTCTTGGTACTGAAACAAGCAAGCTCTGCCATTCCTGGCCCCTTCCCTCTTCTCTACTCACTCCCTTATCACATTGAATGATGCTTGCTTGTTCTGTGGCTGCCTTCACCCACTTGAGTTTAATCTCCTTGAGGGCAGGGATTGGGTTTTTCTTTCTTTTTAAAAAAAATTCATACAGAGTGAAGTAAGTCAGAGATAAATATTGAGTATTAACGCATATATGTAGAATCTAGAAAAATGGTACAGATGAACTTATTTGCAAAACAGGAATAGAGACACAGATGTAGAGAAGAAATGTATGAATACCAAGGGGGAAAGAGGAGTGGGATGAATTGGGAGGTTGGGATTGACATTTATACACTACTGTCCAGTGTCCTTGCCTGGAGAATCCCAGGGACGAGGGAGCCTGGTGGGCTGCCGTCTATGGGGTCGCACAGAGTTGGACATGACTGAAGTGACTTAGCAGCAGCAGCAGCAGTGCATAAAATAGATAACTCCATTCAGTTCAGTTCAGTCGCTCAGTCATGTCCGACTCTTTGAGGTCCCATGAATCACAGCACGCCAGGCCTCCCTGTCCATCACCAACTCCCAGAGTTCATCCAAACTCATGTCCATTGAGTCGGTGATGCCATCCAGCCATCTCATCCCCTGTTGTCCCCTTCTCCTCCTGCCCCCAATCCCTCCCAGCATCAGGGTCTTTTCCAATGAGTCAACTCTTCGCATGAGGTGGCCAAAGTATTGGAGTTTCAGCTTCAACATCAGTCCTTGCAATGAACACCCAGGACTGATCTCCTTTAGAATGGCCTGGTTGGATCTCCTTGCAGTCCAAAGGACTCTCAGGAGTCTTCTCCAACACCACAGTTCAAAAGCATCAATTCTTCGGTGCTCAGCTTTCTTCACAGTCCAACTCTTGCATCCATATATGACTACTGGTAAAACCATAGCCTTGACTAGACGGACCTTTGTTGGCAAAGTAATGTCTCTGCTTTTGAATATGCTATCTAGATTGGTCATAACTTTCCTTCCAAGGAGTAAGCATCTTTTAATTTCATGGCTGCAATCACCATCTGCAGTGATTTTGGAGTCCTCAAAAATAAAGTCTGTCACTGTTTCCACTGTTTCCCCATCTATTTGCCATGAAGTGATGGGACCAGATGCCATGATCTTCGTTTTCTGAACGTTGAGCTTTAAGCCAACTTTTTCACTCTCCTCTTCTACTTTCATCAAGAGGCTTTTGAGTTCCTCTTCACTTTCTGCCATAAAGGTGGTGTCATCTGCATATCTGAGGTTATTGATATTTCTCCCGGCAATCTTGATTCCAGCTTGTGTTTCTTCCAGCCCAGAGTTTCTCATGATATACTCTGCATAGAAGTTAAATAAGCAGGGTGAAAATATACAGCCCTGAGGTACTCCTTTTCCTATTTGGAACCAATCTGTACCATTTAAAAAAATAGTTATTAAATTAAAATATGAAAGATAAATAAGTAAATCACTATATACATTGTCTACCTGTGCCCTGGCACATAGGAACCCTCAATACCTTTCTTGAATACATTTCTTGAATGAATAGACATATATAAAACAAATTATGTGTAAATACGTATGTATGTATACATACATATGTATATATTTGCGGCTTCCTGGGTGACACAGTGGTAAAGAATCGGCCTGCCAGTGCAGGAAGTGCAAGAGATGTGTGTCGAACCCTGGGTTGAGAAGATCCCCTGGAGAAAGAAATGGCAACTCACTCCAGTATTCTTGCCTGAAGAATCCCATGGACAGAGGAGCCTGGTGGGCTACAGTTCATAGGGTTACAAAGAGTCAGATATGACTGAGCATACACACATACACATATTACATAATAAATATGTAATTTGTATTCTACTATCTGTCTGTTTTGTGTAACTGTTTTGTGCAACTGCTTTATTTTTATGCAATACATGCTTTTCTTTTAGAAAAGGTGTGAGTTAAAACTCACATTATCAAAGCTAATTATTCTTATAGCATTATTTTTCAAGAGAAAAATAATTAACTTCTGTTTTTCTGTAATGTTTACCTTTATGCTTATTTGAATGAGATTGAAAATTTTTATGCATTGTCCCCACCTTCTTCAAGCACAGTAGAACACTTTTTCACCATTGTACTTTCTGATAATTTGACGTTAGCATAAAATTAAACTGTCAAGAAATCAAAGAACATTGACGATCTTCAAGTTGTCGCTGAACAAAAATGATTGCGTCTAATTCTGTCTTTGGTTCCTGACTTACCAATTTTCGGAATGAATTTTTCATTTAATTGTTCAAATAAAAATTCCAGTCATCAAAAATTTTTATGTTTATTGTCATATTTAATTCTCCCAAAACAAAAGTACATACTGTGTAGATTTTTTTGAAGTCAAGAATCTTCCTGAAAAATTAGCAGCTGTCAAGAATGAATGCTTCTTGCAAAACAATATTATTTATAACAGTACCAAAGAACGTTGTCTTATTTCTTCCCTGAGTTATTCCAAGATATCAGGAATGATATTTAACAGACAAAATGATGAAGACTACAATTAAAATCCTAACCTATTCTAGCTGGTTAATTACAATGAACTATACTTTCTTTTTAATCTCCATCTAAAAAGCTCCTATTACCTTAGATTATGTTAGTGATTCCTCTATGTGGCTAAAATTAAATGAAGGATTTTACTTCAAAAAATTAATTTGAAATCTTATATTAAGGTTTTTGACTTTGAACCCTTTATTTTTTATATAAAATACACATGACAATTTATCAAAGGACTCAAATTTCTTTAAAAGAAAGCTAACACATCACTTAACTGTAAGTAAAGTACATGAACACACACACACACACATATATATATTCTAAGACTAAAACAGGTTTTTAAATTTCATTAATATCTTTCCCAATACAGCAGTTTTAGATACTCATGTCCAATTGACTATTTGACATTTAATATAATACTTTAGGGCTTCGCAGGTGGCTCAGTGGTAAAGAATCCACCTGCAGTGCAGGAGACCTGAGTTCGATCCCTGGGTTGGGAAGATCTCCTGAAGAAGGAAACAGTCCACTCCGGTATTCTTGCCTGGGAAATCCCATGAACAGAGGAGACAGGCAGGCTATAGTCCACAGGGTTGCAAAGAGTCAGACACAGCTGAACATGCATGTATGCATGACCAGGTGCTCAAGAGACAGATGATAATACTTCAGTGCCTCACAGGAGGATTAGACTAAATGTAATTTTAGTTCTCCATCACCCTGTCTGTGCCTCTTAGGCTGGCTGCTGCATATCAGCAAACAACACCATCTATCAGGTTTTTCCAGCCAGAAATCTCCAAGTCAGCCTTTCCTTCTTATTGTTCCTCCATTGCAGCCAAGTAGCGGCAAATATGTCACGCTGTCCACTTCTTGTGGTGGCATGGCCGCCTCCTCCTTCAGGTTGGTGGCTATTCACCTGGACGCTACTCTTTACTCTTTCTGCTTCCCTCTCGCTCCCCCCAAACCACCATCACACAGAACCACTTTAACAAAATGAATTAGGTCATGCTGCTCCTCCTCCTAAAATCTTTTAATAGATTTCTATTTCTCTTGGAAAAAATCAAAACATTTTCCTGGACTACAATGCTTGGCTCTTACCTGTGCATTGTCTCTCACATCCTTCATCCCGTGGTTACACAGGCCTGCGATCACCTTCTCAAACAAAAGGCCTTTCTCACCCTGGATGCTCTGCATATGTTTTTTCCTTTCCATAGAATCCCTTCCTAGACTCTTTGTATGGCTGAGTCCTTTTCTTTCTTCTAGGTCAGATTAAATGGGAGGCAAAGATGAACAGTAGCAAGGGATGGAGGACAAAGACAATGTGCCGATCATCAGACTAGGACTCAGGCGAACTCTCCAGTTCTGTCTCCATCCCCACTTCCACCTCCCTCTCTGTCTACATATATGTATATCTGTAGCTATGTATCACCATGTTAGTTACTCCATAAGGTAACAAGGCGCTACTATTAGGTGCAAGAGTCAAGATCAATTCACACATTGTAAAAGTATTTTGAGACTACATTTGAAACATAAATGTTTTCTTGTTAAACTGAGTTAAAACAGACTATTCACTTAACTAGAAAAACCTGAGCCTACTAGCTAATTGAAATTTTGTTGCTTCAAGTACAGGACATTATCTCCTGAGGATCCGAAAGTCCAAGGTAGACTAAAGATCATGGATGGATACTCTGTTCATTCAATGCCTTGAGCAGATATAGCTCTCATATCTATAATAATGTATGATGCTATATATGTTTAGCATACTTATTTATGAAAACCTCAATAATCTAAGTATGTTAGTTTTTATACTTAGTTTCCTGATGGTTTTTAAATAGAACATGTGTACCTAAATATTGAATCTTATTTAATTCAAACTGAATTACAGACATTTAAAAATAAAACACTGGATACTGTGCAATTATTAAATGGAATGAAAGTTGTGATTGATTTCAAAAGTGAACTTCAGGTTTTGAACAATCTGTGTAAACTATATGTCTACATGGAGTGAATTTTAAACATTTGATTATCATTTGTACATAAACTTTATATAAACTGTCCCAGTGCATTATTAAATTAATAAATGTCAGGTAGGTGTGTATCAGTTGCTTCAGGAAACCTTGATTTAATCTATTACTATAAATGTTTTCTAAATAAGTCTGTGGAACACTGTGTTTATCAAATTATATTCATTAATCTTTCAAGAAAAAGATTATTTTCCTGATGTGAATGTCTAAATAATAATTAGAAGACATTTTATTATAATTTAATAAGTGTTAAATTATGCATGGTTATAAAACCAGGTTTCAGGATAATTTCAGAACACAATAATGCTACTCTCCCAATTTGTTCCCCTCTTCCTTTCCCCCAACTCTGTCCACATATCTGTTCTTTGTGTCTGTGTCTCTACTTTTGCCTGAAAATTTTTTTCTGATTCAGATAACTGGAAATAGAGAGGTGGATCTGATGTCTTCAAGCATGGTTTGAATTAGGGTTCAAATGGCGTCTTGTCAAGATGACCATTTTTCGACCTTGTTCCTACATCCATAGTGTTGGGTGTACTATGAGGTCAGCTTTCTATGTAGTGGGGGAGAGGACCTGCAGGAGCTAAGGTATTAGTGTTTGTCGCTTGTTAAACCCCAGATACCCTTCATGGGAAATAGACGGGGAAACAGTGGAAACAGTATCAGACTTTATTTTGGGGGGCTCCAAAATCACCGCAGATGGTGATTGCAGCCATGAAATTAAAAGACGCTTACTCCTTGGAAGGAAAGTTATAACTAACCTAGATAGCATATTCAAAAGCAGAGACATTGCTTCGCCAACAAAGGTCTGTCTAGTCAAGGCTATGGTTTTCCCAGTGGTCATGTATGGATGTGAGAGTTGGACTGTGAAGAAAGCTGAGCGCCGAAGAATTGATGCTTTTGAACTGTGGTGTTGGAGAAGACTCTTGAGAGTCCCTTGGACTGCAAGGAGATCCAACCAGTCCATCCTAAAGGAGATCAGTCCTGGGTGTTCATTGGAAGGACTGATGTTGAAGCTGAAACTCCAATACTTTGGCCACCTCATGTGAAGAGTTGACTCATTGGAAAAGACCCTGATTCTGGGAGGGATTGGGGGCAGGAGGAGAAGGGGACGACAGAGGATGAGATGGCTGGATGGCATCACCGACTTGATGGACAAGAGTTTGGTGATGGACAGGGAGGCCTGTCGTGCTGTGATTCACGGGGTCACAAAGAGTCGGACATGACTGAGCAACTGAACTGAACTGAACTGAACTGAACTGAAACCCCAGATAAATGTTTGCATCTGTTTCCTGATGGCTCTAGTCAAGATTCTGGTGATTCTGATAAGCCCAGTTTAAGTCATGCGACCAGCCCTGATTCAATTACTGAAGGCCTAATTACTGCATATATTATCTGATTCAATTCCTATTAGCCAAGCCTAAATCCTCAACCATATGTGGACCTAGGATATGGTGTCAATTTTCACAGGATTGCATGTATGGAGGGTGGAGATGGTTTGGTTATTAAAAGAAAATGAAATTTTATTCCTAGAAAAGGGAGAAAGGGGAAAAACACAAAATTTTCTCCATGGCATACCATAGTGAAAGAAACCTAAGCATATTTTTATAAAATTTTTACAAATGCTATGAGCTTATCATTTTGTAGTTTGAAGAAGCTGGATGAGATTTTTGCTTCTGAATAGATGGTCAACAAAAAACTTAAAACATAAACAAGGTGTCACTCTCCACCTTGGTGGAAAGTGGTTTTGTTTCATCAGCATTCTTTTTTCCCCCTAAGTTCAAACTAACATATTGTTTTCTATGTGTTTCCAATACAACATGGAACATTTATCAGGCAGTCATATGGTGAACTTGATGACGTGCACTGGATGTGTCATAATAGAACACTGCTGCTTTTGTTAGTGTTGTTTTTTTATTTTCTTAGCTGTAGTTCACTTACTTAAATTGGATCCAAATTTCTAATTACCTGCTACATTCACACTAAGCTTCCTGCTCTGTACATGTCATTCTTTACTTACCTGCATTAGTGATGAATTGTGGGCATCTCAGGAAACTTGTGGCTGAGTGATAAGGGCAGAAAACAGAAACTCAGTTTAAAGGCTCCCATTTCTCTTCTACAGTCTTTGTAAGAGCACCCAGTTTATCTTTTAGGCATTTTAATTACAATGACCAAGTTTCCCAGTCTAATAATTTAATTCTCAGGCACACTTCTCCTGCAACTGATCTATTTAAACACAAAAAGCAAATAAGGAAAATATTTTAAGTGTTAGAAGACAATTATGATGGTAATATGTTTTTCTTGAAATGTATAACTTGAAATTTAATCCATGTCTGAGTTATGGTTAGATGCTAAGACTCTAAGTAAAATTACAGTTATTTATGTGTGTGTGCTCAATCTATTACTCATGTCCGACTCTTTGAGACCCTGTGGATTGTAGCGCATAAAAGGGATAATATATACAAACACCCAAAAGAAGGGAAATCATATAACCTAGAGTTAGCCAAGTAGCCTATGAACTCTGAGATTTACTTTTATTCAGAGCTTTATTTAATGATCCTGGAGAAGGGAACAGCTACCTACTCCAGTATTCTGGTCTGGAGAATTCCAAGGACTGTGTAGTCCATGGGGTCTCAAAGAGCTGGACACAACTGAGTAAATTTCACTTACTTAATGAAAGACAAAGATTCTAGGTCAGATTTTTTTTTTTAATGACATGCCTATAAAATTACCTTGCCCTAAATGGCATAACGTCCCTTTCTGGGACATTTATATGTCAGTATCAGCTATTGTTTGGGCAACCCACTCCAGTATTCTTGCCTGGGAAATCCCATGGACAGAGGAAGCTGGTGAGCTACAGTCCATGGGGTTGCAGAGTAGGACACAACTGAGCATGCACAAGTAAGCTATTGTTTACCTACTGGTGAAGAGGGAAAATAAATTGTTTCCTTTTTAGAGAAGTTACTGTACACCTTGAATTAATAGTTTTGTATCTATACCAGCAGCTACTGCTCACATCTCAGGAATTCTTTGGCCCAAAGAAGCAGAGAACCCTTTCTTTTCATTTCTCATCATTTATCATTAACACTAGTCATCCTGAATGTTCTGAACCCTTTCTTTGCCCCCACACCTCCTCCTCTAGCTCTATTCCAGTTTGTTTTAGCCTTTGGATTTATAAACATAATTTAATAATGATGATAGTGATAGACATCGTTTTCCCCAGATCTTGTGTCTTTAGTGCTACGGAAAAGATTGAAGTTTAAGTATTTTGTTTTTTCTACCCACCTCACTGCATTTTTCGCTGTGTAGGGGAATGAATTTCATTTTTGAGATAGCTATTCCAGGAAATAATAGGCCAGAATGCTCACTGATGGCTATCGATGTGCTAGAGGTGTGGATTGTTGGAACGATACAATACATAGTTTTTTGCACATATGGTACCATGAGCCTGACAATATGAGACTATGCACCCTGTCAGAAGCACAAAAGCATTTAATAAAAGTGACAATATAATGAGTTTGTGAAGCAAATCACAATGGATTTGGTTTTAAATCAGTGCCATACCTTGTGGTGTTTTACTATGGAGAAATTTAAATTATTAATCAAGGACCGAAAGGTCCTTTTGAAATTCAAAGACATAAATCTATACAATTATAATTGAAAGAAGAAACCAAAAATGAAGTTAAAAACTGCAAACTGAACCATAAAGATGATACTTCATAAAGGTGCAAAATGAAGAGAATTTATATTTAAAGGGAAATTTATTTTATTTTTTGTCTGTGTCTTGCAGCTTGCAGTTCTTGGTTCCCCAACCAAGGATCAAACCTGAGCCCCTTGTAGGGCTGAGTCCCAACCAGTGGACACTAGAGAATTCCCTAGGCCTGAATTTTATATAAGAAGAAAAGGAAGGAAGAGAAAACAATCTAATAAACTCAAATAAAGTAGAAGGAAGAACTAAACATTAAGCAGTGAGAACCAACAAGATCACAAGTTGATGCAGGCACATTTTGGAGACAGCATGGGTTCCATCCAGACCAACACAATTTGAAGCAAATATCATGATAAATCAAGTCATACAAATGTTTGGTTTCATAACACATATAAAAGTTAACACTATACTGTAGCCTATAAAGTGTGCCATAGAATTATGTCTAAAAAACCAATGTACTTAGCTTAATTAAAAATAATGCTGAAAAATGGTAACTATTATCTGAGCCTTTTGTGAATCATATTTTGCTAGCGGAGGGTTTACTTTGATGTAGACGGCTGCTGATGGAACAGGGTGGTGGTTGCTGAGGCTGGGGTGGCTGTGGCAATTTCTTAAAATAAGAAACTGTGATCATGATCAATAAACAGTAATACTTTGAAAGAGATCTTTTTTTTTTTTTTTTCTGAGCAGTAGGTCTTAACAGTGGGCTTAAGATATTCAGTGGCCATGTTGTCAACACATGTGCCGTCATCCAGGCTTTGTTGTTCTGTTTGTAGAGAACAGGCAGAGGAGATTTAGCATAATTCATAAGGACTTTAAGATTTTCAAAATAGTACATGACTATTGGCTTCAACTTAAAGTCACATTAGCCTCTAACAAGAGAATCAACCTTGAAGCCAGACAGTGACTTTTCCCCTCCAGATAGAAAAGTCCAAGATGGCATCTTTCAATATAAGACTGTTTCTTCTACACAGAAAATCTGCTGTTTAGTGTAACCATGCTTGTGGTTATCTGAGCTAGATCTTCTGGATCACTTGCTGAAGTTTCTACATCAGAACTTGCTGCTTCACATGGCACTTTTATGCTATGGAGATGATTTCTTTCTTTAAACATCATAAGGCAACCTCTGCTATCTTCAATTTTTTAATTTTTTCTGCAACTTCCTCTCCTCTCTTGGCCTTTATAGACTTGATTAGAGCTAGAGCCTTGCTCCCCACTCCAGTACCCTTGCCTGGAAAATCCCATGGATTGAGGAGCCTGGAAGGCTGCAGTCCATGGGGTCGCTGAGGGTTGGACACAATTGAGCGACTTCACTTTCACTTTTCACTTTCACGCGTTGGAGAAGGAAATGGCAACCCACTCCAGTGTTCTTGCCTGGAGAATCCCAGGGATGGGGGAGCCTGGTGGGGTGCCGTCCATGGGGTCACACAGAGTCGGATACGACTGAATCGACTTAGCAGCAACAGCAGCAGAGCCTTGCTCTGGACCAGGCTTTGGCTTAAGGGAATGTTGTGTCTGGTTTGATTTTCTATCCAGACCACTAAAATTTTCTTTATATCAACAATAAGGCAGGTTCACTTTCTTATCATTCCTGTGTTTATTGGCAGAGTACTTTAAATATCCTTCAGGAACTTTATCTTTGCCTTCATATTTTAGCTAACTGTTTGGCACAAGAGTCCAGGTTCAGTCTGTCTCAGTTTGAATATGCCTTCTTCACTAAGTTTAATCATTTTTAATTTTTGATTTAAAGTGAGAGACGTGGGATTCTTTCTTTCACTTGCAAACCCAGTAAGACTCTCTTTTTCAGAGAAATTGCACAGTGGCTGGTGCAATATTGTTTAAGTCGTGAAAACTCCAGCCTGAAACTAATCTGGAAAGAAGGTGAAAAGAAATTAATGATTTTTAAGAAAGTCCTGGGATCTGATTTTGCTTTTCCCTACCAGAAAGCGAATTTCAGTGGTTTGAATGGTTAGCAGCCTAGTAAGCAGATTACACAAACAGCCGCTTGAAGATTTGTTAAGTGATTTTTATATTATTTAGTGCCAACACTCCCAGTAGGTCTCTGGCAGATAAATGAGCTTTTACCTGAAGATTAAATTGATTCTGCTTCTATAACACACTGATTGAAAAGAAAATGAAGTCAGAAGAGATACCTGATTGAGCAAGCTTCCCGGTCTTTCTATAAAAATGGAACTTGGGACATTTCATTACACCCATCTGTTAAATGGAAAATGTTTCCAGCCCCACTGAGATAAAAGTCCCTTACTCAGGATGATGGTCATAAGGTGCAAGAGTGGAGAACTATGGGCATGAGTGTGTGTGTGTGTGTGTGTGTATGTGTTTGTGTGTGTGTGAGAGAGAGAGAGAGACAGAGAGACAGAGAGATGGTGAGGGTGAGTGAAGGAGGGGAAGAGACAGAAATGGCTTTTCTAGGCTTTAAATTCTGTAAAATGTCCAAGGACTTCCCTGGCAGTCCAGTGGCTAAGACTCTGGGCTCCCAATGCAGGGGACCTGGGTTCAATCTCTGGTCAGGGAACTAGATCTCACATGCCAAAACTAAAGATTCTGTGTGCTGTAACCAAGACCCAGCAATCAAATAAATAAAAGTTTTAAAAAAATTGTATGAACGACAAATGGATGGAATATTGGTCCCTCTGTCCCAGGATTTCCTTCCTAAGATCTCAGATTTATAGAAAGCTTTGTTATTTTTTCATTTGATGCTGGGACACATAAAATTGATTCCACATGTCTGTTTGCCATTTTCTCTGACTTCATCCTCTGGATAAAGACAACAAGCTTTTGGAGCTTGATTTTATTTACCCACAATTGTATGATCTTTGGGAAATGTTTATGCCTCAGAAGTAGAAGATTGAGGATGATTCCAAGACATTGGATTTTTGAGATTAAGTCAGCTATGACCAGAAGAGTGCTTGGCTCCATGTTGGATATCCACTCAATAAACACTCATTTCCATCCGTTCTTTTTAAAACTTTTGGTCCAGTCTAGAAAGCTGGAGATAGCCCAGGAGTGTGCTCGACACGTATGGGGTTCTGTGTGCTCCTCACCCTCCCTTTGTAGGCTGAGCTGAAGGTACCCAGGGCATAAATACACTGTCGAAAACTCCCCCAGGCACAGCGGGTGGAGCTAGAACCCCACTTGTTGTATGAAGAACACGTCCAGTGTCTCGGGTCGGGTCACAGGGTATGTGTGTCTTCTTGCCTCGTGTCCACAGGATCTGAGAACTCTGCCTACATGGAAGTTAAAACAGCTCTTAAAGAAACCTTGACTTCATGCTTGACCTTTCACTAAGACGTTTCATTCTTTGTCTTAGGAGATATTTGCAGGCCTCTGACTGATAAATTTTCTCTGATTGTGAGCTCAATTCCATTTTTTTTCCCTTAATTAAATACTCCCACTTTATCATTT
Source organism: Bison bison bison (assembly GCF_000754665.1). Taxonomy (NCBI): domain Eukaryota; kingdom Metazoa; phylum Chordata; class Mammalia; order Artiodactyla; family Bovidae; genus Bison; species Bison bison. Next base: position 9,946,777 of record NW_011494680.1, read on the forward strand.
GTCACAGATAAAATTAATTGCAGCTGTTTTCTAAAATTGGACAATGGCTGTATTTCTTCCCATTTGTTTATTCTGTATAACTCCAGTTGATTACCTTTAAAAGCGGATGAGGAAGAAATCTTTTTTCTTTACAAAGACCAAAAAGTTGAGATTCAATTATTCATCTGTGCCTTTTGAATGGAATTATTCCTGAAAAAAAATTTAAAAAGGAGATTGTTTCCTACTGTCTTATTTTTTCAAAGTGTTTGGGAATCAGACTTCTGTAAGTATTATAGGATTCCAGACTTATATGTGGAAATAGATTTTTACAGTAAGTTGGGTATTTTTCCTGGAAAAAAAAAAAAAAACCTGAGACAATGATGCCCTAAATAAGTTCACTTTTCTCTAATGTGCCCCAGATGAAGAAAATTGCTTAGAATAACAGAAATAGACCATTTGGATGGTTTTAGTTTATAAGGAAGATGCTTCATTCACCTTCTAACATAGGGCCTAGTATCATTATTTTGATTATTTCTACACGAAATAATCATGTAGAAATCCCATATCCGAACTCCCAGAGAAAGCAGCATAATTTCAGAATTGTTAAAGACATGAACAATTGTGGATTTATTTTTCATGTTTACAGTTTTGACTCTTAGTATTAGACCCAGTACAGATTCTGAAGATAATACAGATCATTGTTTCAGAGGTTTCCTAGAGAAATCTCAAAGAACTTAGCATCGAATACAACGTGATTTGAAATTTTTTCCACTTTTTTTTAACGTCCTTTTCTACAGAAATTGTAAAGTATAGTAATCTGAGACAATATAGGGGCAATTATGTCATAAAATGTGAGCAACTGTGTTTGATGGTGTAATTATTTGGGCTTCCCAGGTGGCGCTAGTGGTAAAGAACTCTCTGGCCAATGCAAGAGACATAAGAGACACAAGTTCGATCTCTGGGTCTGGAAGATCCCCTGGAGGAGGGCATGGCAACCCACTCCAGTATTCTTGCCTGAAGACTCCCATGGACAGAGAAGCCTGGCTGGCTACAGTCCATGGGGTCACAAAGAGTAGGACATGACTGAAGCAACTTAGCATGCACACACATGTTTGATGGTGTTATCATTTTCTAGTTCCATTAATCAGGACATTAGCTTTCAGATAACATCTCTGAGTACAGCTTCAAAGTAATTTACCCTTGCATGTGGCGGAGGTCCAGTACTTTCATTTCCATCTAGCACAGAAGACCTGTTAAGATTTTTTTTGGCAGAGCAAAAATAGCATGTAAATCTCTCTCGAATATGAGTGGGGCTTAACTGCCATTGCAGATGCCTTAGTTGGAGAATGTAGTCTATTCTGCTTCATCTTTCAGCCCTTGTGGCTTTGTCTGCATTGGTGGTGGTGGTTTTATACACATATGGACACAGTTTATGAACCACTATATCTTCCCAGTCAATCCTAAAAGAAATCAACCCTGAATATTCACTGGAAGGATTGATGCTGAAGCTCCAATACTTTGACCACCTGATGTGAAGAGCCGACTCATTGGAAAAGACCCTGATACTGGGAAAGGCTGAGGGCAGGAGGAAAGTGTGTGACAGAGGATGAGATGGTTAGATAGCATCACTGATTCAATGGACATGAATTTGAGCGAACTCTGGGAGATATTGAAAGACAGGAGAGCCTGGCGTGCTACAGTCCATGGAGTCCCAAAGAGTTGGACACAACTTAAGGATTGAACACCAACAACATATTTTCCCACTTAACTATTCTGCATTTGGTGTTCTAGTTTGTTTTAAAAGTGTATCTTGGGACTTCTCTGGTGGTCCAGTAGCTGAGACTTCAAGCTCCCAATGCAGAAGGGCCAAGGTTGGATCCCTGGTCAGGGAACTAGATCCTGTATGCTGCAACTAAGACCTGGCACAGCCAAATAAATAAAAACAAATACTTTTTTAAAAGTGTATCTTGAAAACAACCTTCAAAATGTTAAATTTTCTGGTTCTAAAATCTAGCTTTTCATGAGTGGAGCCTGTGTATGTGTGTGTGCTCAGTTGTGTCTGATTCTTCACATCCCCATGGACTGTAGCCTGCCAGCCTCCTCTGTTCATGGGATTTCCCTGGCGAGAATACTGGAGTAGGTTGCCACTTCCTTATTCAGGGGATCTTCCTGACCAAGCGATTGAACCTGCACCTCTGGTATCTCCTGCTGTGTCTCCTGCATTGGCAGGCAGATTATCGCTGAACCACCAGGGAAGCTCCAGGAAGACCCTATATTTCTGTAAAAATTAACAATAAACAGTTGAAATTTGATTTATAATGCCTACACTACCAGATATTGAGGATTTAATGTATACTTCATGCCTAATGATTCATCAAGATTATTGCTGTTTAGAAAATTGCTAATATTAAAATCCCACACGTGGAAAGTAATTTTTCATATAATTGGGTTAAGGATGTATTTATTTGCCTATTTTCAGTAAATATTTTCATTTGAATATCACTATTGTTCTCTTACCTCCCATATGCCTTATTAGTTGAGTTTTATTTTACAGATTTTAGATCTCAAAAAAGTTTACTAACTTGGAAAAAATGATATCTCTTAGTTTTGGCATGTCTTGTGTAGAAATTATCTGATATTTGATAATCAAGCATTTTTATTTGTAAAACATGTCATGTACTGTATTCAATAAAATATGAAATGATTTTGCATTTCTAAAGTATAATTTTCTCTTCCAAATGCACTCATTGCCATTCTGGGCTAGTATTAGCCACATAGGGGGGATAAACATTTTCTGTGATGTCCTGTTCTACTCCTTCTTTCTCCCTGGAGCAGGCTGATATTTTCAGAAAAGACAGAGAACCCTCTGGACCACAAGCTTTCATCTTTGCTCTAACCCAAGGCAGCTGCACAGTCTTTGTGTCCTGACGTGCCTGTGTGTACAGACTCAACTCCATCCATTTAAACACGGCTCATCCTTCCCAGGGCATCATCCTTGACTTGGCTAGACTGTGGATGTCTCACCTTCAATTTACTATCTACCCAGTGTACATGTTAAATTTCTCTTTGTAATATTTAGCATTTAAGAAGTCATGCTGTTAAGGCAACCAAGTCTGTTTGGGAGCACATAATTCATTCTTACCTGGACATGTTGCTTTATCTGGTGAGACCTCCAGATTTGTCCTTGGGTCACCTTGCTAAGTTGCTTCAGTCGTGTCCAACTCTGTGTGACCCCATAGACGGCAGCCCACCAGGCTCCCCCGTCCCTGGGATTCTCCAGGCAAGAACACTGGAGTGGGTTGCCATTTCCTTCTCCAATGCATGAAAGTGAAAAGTGAAAAGTGAAAGGGAAGTCGCTCAGTCGTGTCCAACTCCTAGTGATCCCACGGACTGCAGCCTACCAGGCTCCTCCGTCCATGGGATTTTCCAGGTAACAGTACTGGAGTGGGGTGCCATTGTCTTCTCCATGGGTCACCTTACTTTCTTTTTAAATTATGAAAGTATGATAACACAATTATGGGAGACTTGGAAAATACAGAACAAAGTTACATATAGTTCCACTATATATTACAATTTTAAATTAGATAAATTGAGATTTTTAGTTGGAGTTTCAATATCAAACTCTCAAAAATTAATGGGATGGTTAGACAGAAAAGTGGAATGCTATAGTAGACCTGAAAACCACCATGAACCAATTAAACATAATTAAGATTTATACAATTTTCACACAATAGCCGGGTACGAATTGTATTCAAGTTCCCATACACTATAAACTGGGAGACACTGGAACATATCCAGAAGCATAAAGAAAGTGAAGTCATTCAGTTGTGTCTGACTCTTTACGACCCTATGGACTGTGGCCTGCCAGGCTCCTCCATCCATGGGATTTTCCAGGCAAGAGTACTGGAATGGGTTGCCATTTCCTTCTCCAGAGGTTCTTCCCAACCCATGGATTGAACCTGGGTCTACCCGCATTATAGGCAGATGCTTTACTGTCTGAGCCACCAGGGCATAAAGCAAGGTGCAAAAATTTCATGGCCTAAAGGTATTGAAGTCATACAGAGCCTGTTCTCTTAACACTGTGGAATTATGTTAGGAATCAATATCAAAAGATATTTGAAAATAAGTACATATTTTCAAGTGGATCACCTTATCTTTGTGGCAGAAAAAATTATGTATATTCTTCTGTTTCCATCTTATTTTGTCTTTGTCCTAAGGTCTTGTTGACCTGTATACATTTCCTTAACTTATTAATAATTCATTTTATTTCTATCGTTGATGTCAATGTATTTTCCTCCTTCTATTCAGTAAGTCCCCCTTAGATTTCTTCTTGACTATCTGTGCCCTTTGGAAGCCATGGGTAGTTAGAGTAACTTCCAAGTGACTCAGTCAAGTACCACACAGGGTGAACCAGGCACATAGGGATCAGGTTGGGGCAAGATGTTGAAAGAAGAAAGAAGCTCTTGTTGCTAAGCAACCAAGTTCTCAAATACCCTCCCAGAGATTAGGAGTGAAGTCCATCATAATGACAGTGATGTATTACCTAAAAAGCAAAACAAAACTGTAATGCTTCTGGTAAGAAATAGCATGTTTTCCCCTCTATTCCTTTTTCTGAAATTCAGAGTTATCAACAAGAGAACAAGAACTGCAAAACTCACATCATCAATGAGATCAGGAATTGGCTGAAACTCCAAAGTACAGCTTTAGAAGAATAGAGCCAAATGTGGGGAAACTTGGACAAATGGAGAGGAAACACCGAGAGCCAGTACATACAGTTCAGGTTTTAAACTACCATTTGGAGAAGGCAGACAGGCTGCAGGAAAAGCTAGGTGCATCCTTGGTGGGTGGGGGTGGAGGAGGCAAAGTTCCAGAGGGCAGAGAAGCAGAGGGGACTGTTCTGAAGGAGGAATGGGAGAAAGGGCATATATTCTCAATTTTCTGCAGACTAACCTCCTTGTAACAAGCAGCACGGAGACGACGTGGGATGGAGAAAGAACTGCTGATGTTTGCTGCAGGTATGGATCTCTACACCACTGGGGCCGCTTAGACTTCCCTGAGTGACACGCTTACCCCAAAATGGGACATGTGATGCCCTTGAAGAGAGACGCAGGCAGCCAGAGGATGTGGCAGATGAGGTGTCTTCAGGCACAAAAAAAGTTTAAAAATTTCAGATTCTCTTCTCTGAGATTTTAGCTTAAATCTCCCTTCCATTCAAATCCCCTACCCCAGGCTTGAATAAATAACAAGGCCAGAAGGGGTGGTCTTAGTTTAAAAATGAGAAGTAAGATGACTTCCCTGGCGGTCCAGTGGTTAAGGCTTTGACTTCCACTGCAGGGAGTGCACGTTCGATACCTGGTTGGGGATCTCATAGTCTTTGGGGCCAAGACTCAAAACATAAAACAGAAGCAATGTTGTAATAAATTCAATAAAGACTTAAAAATGGTCCACATTAAAAAAAATCTAAAAATAATTTTTTTTTAAGTGAGAAGTACAAAAGAGCCATATGAAAGCTCTGCATAGATATAATCTGGAAAAAATAATTAGGAAGGAGTATAAAGGAATGAAAAATAGATAAAGAATGTACATTAGAAGAATTACTCCAGGACACAGAAATACATTCAGGAAAAATACTTTCTCTATATTACAAAATTTTTTAAAAGAAAGAGCAATAGTAAAAACACTCCATTAAAGGTAAGGTATAAACTAAAGGTAAAGAAAGAAAAGCCCATGTCAAGAGTTGAAAAGTAAGCTGGCAGACTTTAAGGAAGAATTGGAATTTAGCAGTAAAACTATCACAGAAACAAAAGCTATGATCAAAGACGGAAAGGAAAACCTAGGGCATTGCTGAAAGCAGAGTGAGAAATACAGAAGAGAGACTTAGAATGATACATAAAAGAAGATGGAAAAGAGCAAAAGAAAAAAGTGTTCAGAGAAAAGATGAAACACAGAAAACAGAGGCTCCCATAAAAAGAATAGTATTCCTGAAAATGAGAAAGGAGAATATAACTAAAAAACACTGAGCAATATAATTGAGGAAGAAGTTTCTAAAATATAGAACTAAATCCATTCATTGAAACCTATTCCTGGAAAAACTGCAGCAAATAAAATATATTCTCGGAACATTAGTGAACTTCAGCATCAACATAACACAGGTTGCTGTGGATGTTGTGATTGGAAAAAAGCCATCTCAGTGGACTAAACCTCGCAGATCACTGGCTTTTCCACGGTAGTGGTGATTTCCAGAGGAGAATGGAGCACTAATAGAAAAAGGCCAAGGAAGTGTGGAGCCTATGATTACATGATATAATATGATATTATATCCCACGTTATATGAAGAAAACTTCTAGGAGAATCAGTATTTTTGCTTAGGATAGAGAATAAAAGTGCCCTCCTGCATGCGTGCTCAGTCACTCAGTCACATCCAACTCTTTTCGATCCCAGGGACTGTAGTTCACCAGGCTCCTCTGTCCATGGGATTTTCCAGGCAAGAATATTGGAGTGGGTTGCCATTCAAACCCACATGTCCTGCATCTCCTGCTTTGGCCGGCGGATTCTTTACCACTGAGCCACATAGGAAGCCCCCAGAAGTGTTTTCGCACCCTCATTTTTGTAGTTGGGAGGACATGAATGCTTTCTAAGTTTAATAAATCATCACAGAGGGATTTAAGTAAATTATTTAAAGTTACTTTTTAATTACTGAAAAGAAAAAATTCATGCAGTGCCACTATTTACTCCAGTACTCTTGCCTGGAAAACCCCATGGATGGAGGAGCCTGGTAGGCTGCAGTCCATGGGGTTGCTGAGGGTCGGACACGACTGAGCGACTTCACTTTCACTTTTCACTTTTCACTTTCATGCATTGGAGAAGGAAATGGCAACCCACTCCACTGTTCTTGCCTGGAGAATCCCAGGGACGAGGGAGCCTGGTGGGCTGCCGTCTATGGGGTCACACAGAGTCGGACACGACTGAAGTGACTTAGCAGTAGCAGCAGCAGCCACTATTTAAAAAACATACAAATAGGAGCAAAAGTAATTATAAGCTTTTCCAATTATCATAATGAAAAACCACACACAGAAATAGACAAAACAAAACAAAACAAAAGAGCACAGTGAAGATACTGCAACTGTAAAAGGAACACAGAAGTAATACAATCAAGAATTTATACCCTAAAATAAATTTACAGAGTTAAAGTCAAACTATTATACTAAAAATGTAAATAAAGCATCTTGAAAATAGAATCTTAGAATGGCTTTTAAAGATACAAATTACTAATTTGAAACAAGAATGGTTAAAATAATATGTGGAAACAAACCCAAATGAAGAGCTACTGTTCACTTCTTATTAAATGACAAAGCATTTAAAAGTAGAAAGTATACAAAGGACTTCCCCAAGAAAATGTAGTAGTTAGAGTATTTAATTTTTCACCTTATAAAGATTAAGCAGTCAAAAAATAAATAAGGTTATGAATTATAATAGCATAATTATTCAGGATAACCACACACAATACATCCATCCAGTTTATATGCTGAAACTGGAGGATTAATTTCTTTTTCAAATGCCATTTAATTTTAACAAGGCAAACACACACAGGCCCCAAAGGAATTTAAGTAAATTACAAAGAGAAGAAAAAAAAATTGCAAGCAATAATTTTGAACTACAGATATCAAATTTAAAGTTGAGAGTCAGGGTTGAATTCTCTGAGTCTGCTTGTCTATAGTCTAACATTTCAGAGGAGGTTTTCTGCAAGTATTGCTGAAGCTGGCTATGTGCCTAGGTGATCAATCCTGGACAATCTCAAGTTTGGACCTCTGTCCTCAAGGTGAAGTTGAAGCTCCAATACTTTGGCCACTTGATGCAAAGTCCTGACTCATTGGAAAAGACCCCTGATGATGGGAAAGACTGAAGGCAAAAGGAGAAGAGGGTGACAGAGGATGAGCATTACCAACTCAATGGACATGCTGCTGCTGCTGAGTCACTTCAGTCATGTCCGACTCTGTGTGACCCCATAGACGGCAGCCCACCAGGCTCCCCCGTCCCTGGGATTCTCCAGGCAAGAACACTGGAGTGGGTTGCCATTTCCTTCTCCAATGCATGAAAGTGAAAAGTGAAAGTGAAGTCGCTCAGTCGTGTCCGACCCTCAGCAATCCCATGGACTGCAGCCTACCAGGCTCCTCCATCCATGGGATTTTCCAAGCAAGAGTACTGGAGTGGGGTGCCATTGCCTTCTCCCAATGGACATGAGTTTGAGCAAACTCCGGGAGACAGTGAAGGACAGGGAAGGCTGGCGTGCTGCAGTTCATGGGGTCACAAAGAGTCAGACATGACTCAGCAATGGAACAACAGCATTCCAGTTGTTCCCCAAATTGTGAGCACTGTTGCACTGATTCTTGTGTGTCACGCAGCCATGCTCCAAAGACTTGGACTGAGCCCCTATTCATGCCAAGACCGAAGTGGGGTGGTCACTCCTTCAGATTTAAATGCTGAGCCTGCAGGACAGGTCTGGAGCCAAGGTTCTAGCACTCTGTATTTCCAGCGTGTCCTGGTCCCTGGTCATGTAGTAGGTGGGGTAGAGCACAGCTTTCTTAGTGATGCTGCTAAAAGCTCCAGACCATGTGCTCAAAGGTTAACTCTTCCAGGCCCCTCTGTGATGTTCAGGTATCCAGTGGGCAAAGCAACCCCTGCATACTTGTTTCACTCCCTCTCCTTGTGTTTTCTCAAAAAATATTCCCCTTATTGGGTGTCCGCTTGTCACTTGTCCTTGTTTGTATGTTAATGACAGAAAAACAGTCATTTTTAAAAAATCTGCAAATTTTACCCTGCTTGCTTAACTCTAGTTTAGAAGAAAGATAAAAACTATGCTTCTGTGTTTTTAAATTTTTTTCTTTAGCTCCTGCTAATGCTTTACTCACATCTTGTGAGGGACTCCATACGGAACCTCAAATTTGGGATCTCCCTTACAAATGAGCTACAATTTTATTTTTAATAATTACACTTTTGAAAAAAGAGGCCCCAGATTTGTCATTAGAATTAACGTTTGTTATGACAAAACTATCATAGCAGACTCTATCACTTAATATTTGAAAACTAATTATTTGATAAATTCTCCAGTTGTAAACAGTGTGTCCGCATTACTATGTGTCTTTTAAACTTGTTTCATTTTGCCAATAAAGCTCACTTCAAGTGATAGTCTGCACGAGTGCATGGATGTTAAGTCGCTTCAGTCGTGTCCAACTCTCTGTGACCCCATGGACTGTAGCTCTTCAGGCTTCTGTGTACATGGGATTTCCCAGACAAGAATACTGGAGTGGGTAGCATTCTCTTTTCCAGGGGCTCTTCCTTACCTATGGATCCAACTTAGGTCTCCTGTATTGCAGGCAGATTCTTACCGTCAGAGCCACCAGGGAAGCCCTGGGTAGTTGGCGTATCTATTGATAAACGCAGTAATACTCTTCAAGGAGATTCTAAGATAACATCAAACATTCCTAATTCCTTTATATTCAAATGCATTTTATGAGAAGCCAACAAACTTAATCTTATTTAGAATGTTTCCATGAATGCTAGTTTGAGTTGGATAATGTTTGCTTTACTGAGAGAGGGATTTGGTGCTAAACTTGAACAGTTTCTGGACGAGTCTTGAATGCAGGGCTCATACCATCAGCTGCAGAGTCATTATTTCAAGTAAATGATTTCCACAGTATTCAAACACACTGGCTCTTTCAACTGATTAATGAATTGATTATAGCTTGATGAATGAACTGACTACAGCGAGATGTAGACATAATTTATTAATTCACATAATTATCATTGATTGTGCACCCATTATGTATCAGATGCTGTGCTGAGTGTGTAGAACAGAAAGATAAACAAATCTTGGGCTTCATACTTGAATTTGAGAAAGAGACACACGTACTTTCAATTACAAAATAATGTAATAAATGTCACTAGATACATTTGAAAAATGATATTGGAAGAACTAAAATGAAATACTGCTCAGAAAGATGGTTTGATATTAATAGAATAGCAAGCACAACATTTTTATGTATAATTACTTTTTTTTTCAATTCAGCAAAGCGTTTACAGAACATATGGTGACAATATTTTGCAAGCAATCGTGCCTCACGAATACAATTATACTGACAGTAATCTCTTTGGGAAGATGATACACATATGTGAAAAATAATGTAGTACAATCTAGCAATGTAGTACTGGAAAAAGTAGAATAATAATATGAGTTGGTAGTTTGTAGAGTTGGTAGTGTAATCAGGAATTAGTGGCAAAGCAGACCTTGCATTAGAATGGTGCTGTATAAAGGAGATGAAGAAAAGAAACTCCAGGTATCTAATTCCTCTGCTAATCCTAGACTATAAACAGTTTGAACATGGCCACCATGGGCTCTTAAGATCTGATCTTGGAGCAGACCAATAAAAAAAAAAAAAAAAGATTTTAAAACATGGTTTTAAGCCAGCTTTCCCCTAGTGGCTCAGACGGTAAAGTGTCTGTCTACAATGTGGGAGACCTGGGTTCAATCCCTGGGTCGGGAAGATCACCTGGAGAAGGAAATGGCAATCCACTTCAGTACTATTGCCTGGAAAATCCCATGGACAGAGGAGCCTGGTAGGCTACAGTCCATGGGGTCGCAAAGAGTTGGACACGACTGAGCAACTTCACTTTCCTTTTTCCTTTTTATTTACTTCTCAAGGCACAAATAGTTCCTATAGCAAAATCTAACAAAAATATGATATTAAAAAAACGGAAATTGTAGGCCTATTTTACTTACAAATGTGGGAAATTTCTAAATAAATATTTGCAAACAAACTCAAACAGAATATTAAAAATGGACCATAAAGCTAATATTTCAAATAGTCAACTGTTACTGTTTTATCAGTATCATCCTCATATTAGCAAACTATTGGAAAATATGAAATTATTAAAACATTTTATCGGAATAGCCTTTAATAAAATTTCAGCATCATTGAAAGTAAAACAGATAAACAGAAAAAATTTTTAAATAATTTTATTTATGTATTTTTGGCAATGCTGGGTCTTTATTGTTGCATTCAAGCTTTCCTAGTTGCTGTGAGTGGGGGCCACTTTTTAGTTGTACTCAGGCTTCTCAATGCAGTGGCTTCTCTTGTTGCTGAGCAAGGCTCTAGGGCACAAAAAAACGTATGGTACCGACAGAATAATGAATTAATAGGTCACTCCAGAGACAGATCCAAATGTATATGGAAACAATAGTTGCTAAAGGTTATGTCGCAAATCAATAAGAAAGAAAATTCTTCAATAACTCATGTTCAGAAAACTGGCTTTTCATTTGGAAGAAAATAAAGGTAGAATCTTACTTCTTACCAGGTAAATAAATCCCAGTAGGATCTCAACATAAAAGACAAGACTATAAAGCATTAGACTTGAATTTAGGGAAATATTTGTAGAGCTTTAGCACAGAGATAACCCTGTTCATTGAGAAAGTTCAAAGCTATAGAGGAACAACTGTCAGCCTCCTAATGCATCCTTTAAAAAAGTGCAGAGCCATAAATATCATATACAATATTAAGATAAAATGGAGAGAAAATGCTTGCAACTGACGTATCAGAGTACTGGCTATTCCTAATACAGAGTTGATAGAGATAAAGAGAAAAAAATGTGAAAAGCTATTGATAAAGCAGAATCAGAGAATGACTAATAGAGCTGGGAGTTGGAAATATTTTTGTAGGCTGGAAAAAAAAAAAACCAAAATGAAACACAGGTGAGGGAACATTTCTGCTGGTTCTTCATGATGCATTGTGGTTTATGAGTCTTCCCTAGTCCCATCTGGCTAGGTGTGTCTTCCCAGACACATTCTCTCTCAGATGTGCTGAAACTTCCAGCCAGCTCTGCCCAGGAAGTTTTTGCCTCATCATGATGAAAACCTTCTCACTTCCTGTTTTTGGTCAAAAGAGTTTCTGTACAATTATGGATCATCTTTCTGGCTGAGGCTTAGAGAATTGGGGAACTTAGGGTGACCAGGCTGCCATGACAAAATACCTTAGATTGGATGGCTTGAATAGCAGAGATGAACTCTTTCTGGCTTACAGATGGCTGCCTACTCCCTATGTCCTGCCTGTGTCCTTGGTATGTTAGAGTAGGGAATACAGCAGTCTCCAGTAGTGTGCTGTTAAATTTGACTAAGCTTAACCTCCCATATATTTCTCTTTATATGTTAAAGAAGTTTTTAAAAAGCATCATCAATCTGATGAAAACTTCTCCACAAACACCTGAGTTGGTCAGCAAACAGAAATAGAAATTTAATCCTGCTAGGAATGAAATTGGTAGTGCTGGAGAATACTCTTCAGAGTCCCTTGGACAGCAAGGAGATCAAACCAGTCAATCATAAAAGAAATCAACTCTGAACATTCATTTAAATGATTGATGCTGAAGCTGAAGCTCCCATGCTTTGACCACCTAATTCAAAGAGCCAGTTCATTGGAAAGACCTTGATACCGGGCAAGAGTGAGAGAAGAAAGAGAAGTGGGAACAGAGGATGAGATGGTTGGATGGCATCACTTATTCAATGGACATGAGTTTGAGCAAACTCCAGGAGATAGTGAAGGACAGGGAAGCCTGGCGTCCTGCAGTTTATGGGGTCGCAAAGAGTCAGACATGACTTAGCAATTGAACAACAACAGCAGTTTTTAACTACTCCATACTCACTCTGACTAAAGAGCAAGAATCTGAGTGAAAATACACTCAAAAAGTGAATATGTAACTGAATATCATGTAGAATTTTTAAAGCTGTTTCCTAAGTTGGTTTTCTTAGAAAAATTGGACTTCCCAAGGCAGTTGGACTAAAAGTTTAATTAAGGGTTACTCTATATCAGTGCTTCTCAAATGGTATCATGAATAAAAATTACCTGTGATATTTGTTGAACCTCAAATGCTGGTGTTCCTCCCTCAAAGACTTGATTCAGTAGATGGGGATGAAGTGAGGGGTTAGATATTTGAGTTTCTATCAACAAGATCTTAAGTGAACTGCAAAATCAGAAACTCAGGCTAAATTTCCTCCACATTCTTTCACAGAAGAGGGAATCATATTCAATTCATGTTTCTTATTATGTGGTTCCTACTTTTGCATTCTAGTCCCCTATAGTGAAAAGGACATCTTTTTTGGGTGTTAGTTCTAGAAGGTCTTGTAGATATTCATAGAACTGTTCAACTTCAGCTTCTTCAGCATTGCTGGTTGGGGCACAAACTTGGATTATTGTGATATTGAATGGTTTGCCTCGGAAATGAACAGAGATCATTCTGTTATTTTTGAAATTTCCCCCAAGTACTGCATTTCAGACTCTTTTTTTGACTATGAGGGCTACTCCATTTCTTCTAAGGGATTCTTGCCTTCAGTAGTAGATATGATGGTCATCTGAGTTAAATTCACCCATTCCAGTCCATTTTAGTTCACTGATTCCTAAAATGTCAATGTTCACTCTTGCCATTCCTGTTTGGCCACTTCCAATTTGCCTTGATTCATGGACCTAACATTTCAGGTTCCTTTGCACTATTGTTCTTTCTAGCATTGGACTTTACCTCCACCACCAGTCACATCCACAGCTAGGTATTGTTTTTTCTTTGGCTCCGTCTCTTCATTCTTCCTGGAGTTATTTCTCCACTCTTCTCCAGTAGCATAATATTGGGCACCTGCCGACTTAGGGAGTTCATCTTTCAATGTCTTATCTTTTTGCCTTTTCATGCTGTTCATGAGGTTCTCAAGGCAAGAATACTGAAGTGGTTTGCCATTCCCTTCTCCAGTGGACCACATTTTGTCAGAACTCTCCACCATGACCTGTCTGTCTTGGGTGGCCCTACATGGCTTGGCTCATGGTTTCACTGAATTAGACAAGGCTGTGGTCTATGTGATCAGTTTGATTAGTCTCCTGTGATTGTGGTTTTCATTTTGTCTGCTTTCTGACATAAGGATAAGAGGCTTATGGAAGCTTCCTAATGGGAGAGACTGACTGAGGGGGAAACTGGGTCTTGTTCTGATGGGCAGAGCCACGCTCAGTAAATCTTTAATCCAATTTTCTGTTGATGGGCGGGTCCGGGTTCCCTTCCTGTTGTTTGATCTGAGGCCAAAGTATGGTGGAGGTAATGAAGATAATGGTGACCTCCTTCAAAAGGTCCCATGCACTCACTGCCACACTCAGTGCCCCGGATCCTGCACCAGGCCACAGTCAATCCATGCCTCTGCCGAAAGTTTTCAACATTCAGAAAACTAAGATCATGGCATCCAGTCCCATCCCTTCATGGCAAATAGATGGGGACACAATGGAAACAGTGACAGACTTTATATTTTGGGGCTCCAAAATCACTACAGATGGTGACTGCAGCCATGAAATTAAAAGACATTTGCTTCTTGGAGGAAAAGCTTTGACCAACCTAGACAGCTTGTTAAAAAGCAGAGACATTACTTTGCCAACAAAGGTCCACCTAATCAAAGCTATGTTTTTTTCAGTAGTCATGTATGGATGTGAGAGTTGGACCATAAAGAAAGCTGAGCATCAAAGAATTGATGATTTTGAACTTGGTGTTGGGGAAGACTCTTGAGAGTCCCTTGGACAGTCCCTTGAATATTCTTTGGAAGGACTGATGCTGAAGCTGAAGCTCCAATAATTTGATCACCTGATGCAAAGAACTGACTCATTGGAAAATACCCTGATGCTGGGAAAGATTGAAGGCAGGAGGAGAAGGGGACGACAGAGGATGAGATGGTTGGATGGCATCGCCGACTTGATGGACATGAGTTTGAGTAAATTCCAGGAGTTGGTGATGGACAGGGAAGCCAGGCGTGCTGAAGTTCATGGGGTCACAAAGAGTTGGACAAAACTGAGTGACTGAACTGAACTGAGTTGATCATGTGGTTCAGTAATTATGTCCAAGAAAAATCCAGCTGCTTAAATCACAACACATTAGCTAAAATTTAGGGGATTTCAAATTTTGGCCAGGCCAGTGGCTCTTTACTGTGTGCTTGTTTTTTTAGCATTCTCCAAAGCTGCTACAGATCACAGTGGCAGTGTTCCAGTGCTTTGAATTTGTAATCAGTAGACTCTTAAAGAAAGCTTCTTTATTTCTACTTAGCACTCTGCTTTGTATACTAGCTGCAAAAGTATCTTTAGTATCATTCTACTTTAAGGGTTTAATGAATACATAGCACTGCAATTACTTCAAACCTGTTTATTCACTCTGGAGTACTTTTTCTGATTTGTCTTTCTTCTTTTTCACTCAAATGTCAGAGGGTTTTGACTTTGGCTTTTATAAGAAAGTCTTATATACTCCCATGTCTGTTCCATTTCCCTGAGAATTTGGGGTGTATGTTGTTGATTACCTCTTTTAGATGGTGACCAAAGGAGTCAAAGAACTGAGGGAACATCCAAGAGGAACCTTGTGGGTGGATGTTATCCACAGTGACTGACTGAGAAAATTGCCTGGCTCTGGGATCAATGAAGGACATAAAGTGGATGGAGGGAAAGATTTTAACCACAGATGGCCCAAGAGGCAGTTGAGATATTGTGTACTAAAAGCTAATTCTTGAGAAATTATTTTCATTTCAAATGAGAATATCAGTGTTCAGGAAAAGATGTCACATTCTGCTGATTACTTTCTCTAAAATTGTCAGTGTAACCTGGACTTCCATTTCCTAAAAATGTAAAAAGAATAAACCTTATCCAACTAATTTACCTCCACCCATTCTCAATGCAAAAAAAAACCCCCTATAGCTTAAGGAACCATTTTGTGCTATTGAAAAACTTCCATTTCAGAGGTCTATGCAGTTTAAATGCAAATAACAGCTCAATGTATCTGAGTGAAAGAGAAGCATGAATGTAAAATAACTTTATACAGAAATCCCCCATGTCAAGGCAACCTTATTGATGTGGCCTAAATATTTATTTCAGCCTCAGTGGCCCCACTAAATCTAATGCCGGGAGACATCAGGAATTCAGTTTACAAGATCCATTCCTCCCCTGTAGAACACAGATACACATACAGAGTTTTTCTTCTTTTTCATTTGGTTTCTGCTATGAATCACTCTAGTTAAGTTTTTACTTAACAGAGAAAAATAACCAGACTGCTAGCTATCATTTCTCTATCATTCACCTCTGAAGGTCACTTTTTGAAGTATGTTTTATAAGAGAATGACCAGAACTTCTACTGCCAACTTTGATAGAGTAGCTTGTTATCTATCAACCTGTCAAACTACCCTACCAGCTGTGTCATCAAGAACAACCATAAATGTTACATAAAATATAAGTTAAGAAAACTTCACAGTTGTCTGAAGGCATTTGTGTCAACCAAGAAAGTCAGACCTTTTGGGACTAAGTCAGAGAAGTGCATTGAGAAGATACTTTGCTTCACTTTTCCTTTTGAGAAAATTACTGACTCCTAAGCAGCATGTATTGTCAATCCTAAAGGAAATCAGCCCTGAATATTCATTGGGAGGACTGATGCTGAAGCTGAAGCTCCAATACTTTGGCCACCAGATGTGAAGGACCAGCTCACTGGAAAAGACCCTGAGACTGGGAAAGGCATGCATGTTCAGTCGTGTCTGATTCTTTGTGACCTCATTGACTGTAGCCCACCAGGCTCCTCTGTCCACGGGATTTTCTCAGCAAGAATACTGGAATGGATTGCTGTTTCTTCTCCAGGGGAATCTTCCCAATCCAAGGACTTAACTCACATCTCCTATGTCTCCTGTATTACAGGCATATTCTTTACCACTGAGCCACCAGGGAAGCCAGTGATGCTGGGAAGACTGAAGGCAAAAGGAGAAGAGGGTGGCAGAGGATAAGGTTGTTAGATTGTATCATCAACTCAATGGACATGAATTTGAGCAAACTCTGGGAGACAGTGGAGGACAGAGGAGCCTGACAGGCTACAGTCCATGGGGTCACCAAGGGTCGGACATGACTTTGCAACTGAAGAGTAACAGCAACATGATTATATATATGAAAATACATTGAAAATTTACACATAACAATAGACTTAATCAGCAAATTTAGCAAGAAGTATAAGGTGAATACACACAAATCAACAGTATTTATTTTTTTTAATTAATTTATTTTAATTGGAGGCGATTGCTTTACAATATTGTGGTGGTTTTTGCCATACATTGATATGAATCAGCCATGGGTGTACATGTGCCCCTAATCCCAAAACCCCTCCCACCTCTCTCCCCATCCCATTCCTCTGGATTGTCCCAGTGCACCAGCTTTGATTGCCCTGTTTCATGCATCAAACTTGGACTGGTCATCTATTTCACATATGGTAATGTACATGTTTCAATGCTATTCCCTCAAATCATCCCACCCTCACCTCCCTCAGAGTCCAAAAGCCTGTTTTTTTTATATCTGTGTCTCTTTTGCTGTCTCACGTATAGGGTCATCATCATCATCTTTCTAAATTGCATATATATGTGTTAATATACTGCATTGGTGTTTTTCTTTCTGACTTACTTCACTCTGTATAATAGGCTCCAGTTTCATACACCTCATTAGAACTGATTCAAATGAGTTATTTTTAATAGCTGAGTAATTTTTTTGGGCTCCAAAATCACTGCAGATGGTGATTGCAGCCATGAAATGAAAAGATGCTTACTCCTTGGAAGAAAAGTTATGACCAACCTAGATAGCATATTCAAAAGCAGAGACATTACTTTGCCAACAAAGGTCCGTGTAGTCAAGGCTATGGTTTTTCCAGTGGTCATGTATGAATGTGAGAATTGGACTGT
>NW_011494680.1:9964717-9969275 GCF_000754665.1 Bison bison bison
CTTGAACTGCAAGGAGATCCAACCAGTCCATTCTGAAGGAGATCAGCCCTGGGATTTCTTTGGAAGGAATGATGCTAAAGCTGAAACTCCAGCACTTTGGCCACCTCATGCAGAGAGTTGACTCATTGGAAAAGACTCTGATGTTGGGAGGGATTGTGGGCAGGAGGAGAAGGGGACAACAGAGGATGAGATGGCTGAATGACATCATGGACTCTGGACGTGAGTTTGAGTGAACTCCAGGAGTTGGTGATGGACAGGGAGGCCTGGCGTGCTGCAATTCATGGGGTCACAAAGCGTCGGACATGACTGAGAGACTGAACTGAACTGAATATTCCATTGTGTATATGTACAACAGCTTTCTTATCCATTCATCTGTTGATGGGCATCTAGGTTGCTTCCATGTCCTAGCTATTGTAAACAGTGCTGCGATGAACATTGGGGTACATGTGTCTCTTTCAGTTCTGGTTTCCTCAGTGTGTATGCCCAGTAATGGGATTGCTGGGTTGTATGGCAGTTCTATTTCCAGTGTTTTAAGGAATCTCCACAGTGTTCTCCATAGTGGTTGTACTAGTTTGCATTCGCACCAACAGTGTAAGAGGGTTTTCTTTTCTCCACACCCTCTCCAGCGTTTATTGTTTGTAGACTTTTTGATAGCAGCCATTCTGACTGGTATGAGATGGTACCTCATTGTGGTTTTGATTTGCATTTCTCTGATAATGAGTGATGTTGAGCATCTTTTCATGTGTTTGTTAGCCATCTGTATGTCTTTTTTGGAGAAATGTCAGTTTACTTCTTTGGCCCATTTTTTGATTGGGTCATTTATTTTTCTGGTATTGAGCTGCATGAGCTGTTTGTATATATTTGAGATTAACTCTTTGTCAGTTTTTTCATTTGCTATTATTTTCTCCCATTCTGAAGGCTGTCTTTTCACCTTGCTTATACTTTCCTTCTTTGTGCAAAAGCTTTTAAGTTTAATTAGGTCCCATTTGTTTATTTTTGCTTTTATTTCCATTACTCTGGGAGGTGGATCATAGAGGATCTTGCTGTGATTTATGTCAGAGAGTGTTTTCCTCTAGGAGTTTTATAGTTTCTGATCTTACATTTAGCTCTTTAATCCATTTGGACTTTATTTTTGTGTATGGTTTTAGAAAGTGTTCTAGTTTCATTCTTTTACAGGTGGCTGATCAGTTTTCCTAGCACCACTTGTTAAAGAGATTGTCTTTTCTCCATTGTATATTTTTGTCTCTTTTGTCAAAGTAATGAATCCATAGGTGTGTGGATTTATCTCTGGGCTTTCTATTTTGTTCCATTGATCTATATTTCTGTCTTTATGCCAGGACCATATTGTCTTGATGACTGCAGCCTTATAGCATAGTCTGAAGTCAGGCAGGTTGATTCCTCCAGTTTCATTCTTCTTCCTCAAGATAGCTTTGGCTATTCAAGGTTTTTTTGTATTTCCATACAAATTGTGAAATTATTTGTTCTAGTTCTGTGAAAAATGCCATTGGTAGCTTGATAGGGATTGCACTGAATCTATAGACTGCTTTGGGCAGTATACTCATTTTCACTATATTGATTCTTCTGATCCATGAACATGGTATATTTCTTCATCTATTTGTGTCATCTTTGATTTCTTTCATCAGAGTTTTATAGTTTTCTATTATATACAGGTCTTTTGTTTCTTTAGGTAGGTTTATTCCTAATATTTTATTCTTTTTGTCACAATGGTGAATGGGATTGTTTCCTTAATTTCTCTTTCTGTTTTCTCATTGTTAGTGTATAGGAATGAAAGGGATTTCTGTGTGTTAATTTTATATCCTGCCACTTCACTATATTCATCAGGTAGCTCTAGTAATTTTCTGGTGGAGTCTTTAGGGTTTTCTGTGTAGAGGATCATGTCACCTGCAAACAGTGAGTTTTACTTCTTTTCCAGTTTGGATTCTTTTTATTTATTTTTCTTCTCTGATTGCTGTGGCTAAAACTTCTAAAACTATGTTCAATAGTAGTGGTGAGAGTGGGCATCCTTGTTCCTGACTTTAGGGGAAATGCTTTCAATTTTTTTGCCATTGAGGATAATGTTTGCTGTGGGTTTATTATATATGGCTTTTATTATATTGAGGTATATTCTTTCTATGCCTGTTTTCTGGAGAGTTTTTGTCATAAGTGGGTGTTGAATTTTGTCAAAGGCTTTCTCTGCATCTATTGAGATAATCACATGGTTTTTATCTTTCAATTTGTTAATATGGTGTGACACATTGATTGATTTGCAAATACTGAAGAATCCTTGCATCCCTGGGATAAAGCCCACTTGTTCCAGATATATGATCTTTTAAATATGTTGTTGGATTCTGTTTGCTACAATTTTGTTGAGGACTTTTGCATCTATGTTCATCAGTGATATTGTCCTGTAGTTTTCTTCTTTTGTGGCATCTTTGTCTGGTTTTGGTATTAGGGTGATGGTGGCCTCATAGAATGAGTTTGGCAGTTTACCTTCCTCTGCAATTTTCTGGAAGAGTTTGAGTAGATTAGGTGTTAGTGCTTCTCTAAATTTCTGGAAGAATTCACCTGTGAAGCCATCTGGTCCTGGGTTTTTGTTTGTTGGACGATTTTTGACATTTTGGACTACAGTTTCAATTTCTGTGCTTGTGATGGGTATGTTAAAATTTTCTATTTCTTCCCGGTTCAGTTTTGGAAGGTTATAGTTTCTTAAGAATTCATCCATTTCTTCCATGTTGTCCATTTCATTGGGATATAGTTGCTGATAGTAGTCTCTTATGACCATTTGTATTTCTGTGTTGCCTGTTGTGATTTCTCCATTTTCATTTCTGATTTTGTTGATTTGATTCTTCTCCCTCTTTTTCTTGATGAGTCTGGCTAATGGTTTTTTTAATCTTATTTATCTTCTCAAAAAGCTAGCTTTTAGTTTTGTTGATTTTTGCTTTAGTCTTCTTCATTTCTTTTTCATTTATTTCTGCCGTAATTTTTATTATTTCTTTCCTACTACTAACCCTGGGGTTCTTAATTTCTTCTTTTTCTAGTTGCTTTAGAAGTAAAGTTAGGTTATTTATTAGATTTTTCTCTTGTTTCTTGAGGTAAGCTTGTATTGCTATGACCCTTCCTCTTAGCACTGCTTTTACTGAATCCCATAGGTTTTGAGTTGTTGTGTTTTCACTTTCATTTGATTCTATGCATATTTTGATTTCCTTTTTGATTTCTTCCATGGTTTGTTGGTTATTCAGAAGTGTGTTGTTTAGCCTCCATATGTTTGAATTTTTAATTTTTTTTTCCCTGTGATTGTCATCTAATCTTACCACACTGTGATCAGAAAAGACACTTGAAATGATTTTAATTTTTTTGAATTTACCAAGGCAAGATGGCCCAGGATGTGATCTATGCTGGAGGATGTTCTGTGTGCACTTGAGAAAAAGTGAAATTTATTGTTTTGGGGTGAAATGTGCTATAGATATTAATTAGGTCTAACTGGTTGATTGTATCATTTAAAGTTTCCTTGCTAATTTTGTGTTTGGTTGATCTATCCATAGATGTGAGTGGATATTAAAGTCTCCCACTATTATTGTGTTACTGTTAATTTCCTCTTTCACACTTGTTAGCATTTCCCTTACATATTGAGGTGCTCCTATGTTGGGTACATATGTTTTTATAATTGTTATATCTTCTTCTATATACTAGCAACACATAAAATAAAATCTTATTGATGTATACCATTTATAAAAATATCCAAATAAAAATAATTGAAATAGATCTGTTGAGACTAAATTGGTTTGGGCACTCTGAATTAGTTTGGTGCTGCCTGCTAGTTCACAAAACATCCAAGTATTTAAACCTGAAATTCTCAGTTCAGTTCAGTTCAGTCGCTCAGTCGTGTCCAACTCTTTGCAACCCCATGAATCGCAGCACTCCAGGCCTCCCTGTACATCACCAACTCCCGGAGTTCACTCAGACTCACATCCATCAAGTCAGTGATGCCATCCAGCCATCTCATCCTCTGTCGTCCCCTTCTCCTCTTGCCCCCAATCCCTCCCAGCATCAGAGTCTTTTCCAATGAGTCAGCTCTTCACATGAGGTGGCCAAAGTACTGGAGTTTCAGCTTTAGCATCATTCCTTCCAAAGAAATCCCAGGGCTGATCTCCTTCAGAATGGACTGGCTGGACCTCCTTGCAGTCCAAGGGACTCTCAAGAGTCTTCTCCAACACCAAAGTTCAAAAGCATCAATTCTTCGGTGCTCAGCCTTCTTCACAGTCCAACTCTCACATCCATACATGACCACAGGAAAAACCATAGCCTTCACTACACGAACCTTTGTTGGCAAAGTAATGTCTCTGCTTTTGAATATGCTATCTAGGTTGGTCATAACTTTCCTTCCAAGGAGTAAGAGTCTTTTAATTTCATGGCTGCAGTCACCATCTGCAGTGATTTTGGAGCCCAAAAAATAAAGTCTGCCACTGTTTCCACTGTTTCCCCATCTATTTCCCATGAAGTGGTGGGACCAGATGCCATGATCTTCGTTTTCTGAATGTTGAGCTTTAAGCCAACTTTT
>NW_011494680.1:9969375-9989808 GCF_000754665.1 Bison bison bison
AAGGGTGGTGTCATCTGCATATCTGAGGTTATTGATATTTCTCTCAGCAATCTTGATTCCAGCTTGTGTTTCTTCCAGTCCAGCGTTTCTCATGATGTACTCTGCTTATAAGTTAAATAAACAGGGTGACAATATACAGCCTTGACGTACTCCTTTTCCTATTTGGAACAAGTCTGTTGTTCCATGTCCAGTTCTAACTGTTGCTTCCTGACCTGCATACAGATTTCTCAAGAGGCAGATCAGGTGGTCTGGTATTCCCATCTCCTTCAGAATTTTCCACAGTTTATTGTGATCCACACAGTCAAAGGCTTTGGCATAATCAATAAAGCAGAAATAGATGTTTTTCTTGTTTTTTCCATGATCCAGCGGATATTGGCAATTTGATTTCTGGTTCCTCTGCCTTTTCTAAAACCAGCTTGAACATCAGGAAGTTCATGGTTCACATATTGCTGAAGCCTGACTTGGAGAATTTTGAGCATTGCTTTACTAGCGTGTGAGATGAGTGCAATTGTGTGATAGTTTGAGCATTCTTTGGCTTTGCCTTTCTTTGGGATTGGAATGAAAACTGACCTTTTCCAGTCCTGTGGCCACTGCTGAGTTTTCCAAATTTGCTGGCATATTGAGTGCAGCACTTGCACAGCATCATCTTTCAGGATTTGAAAGAGCTCAACAGTTCACAAAACATCCGAGTATTTAAACCTGGAATTCTACTCTTATGCAAATACCCCATTAAAATGTACAAAAGAACATGCTTAGCATTACTGTTTACAATAGACTTGCAACTTCCAAAAGAAGTGTTTCCCCCACCCTTGGTTATACCAGGGCCCACTGGAAAAAGGAATGGCAAACCACTTCAGTATTCTTGCCTTGAGTACCTCATGAACAATATGAAAAGGCAAAAAGATATGACATTTAAAGATGAACTCTCCAGGTCGATAGGGGCCCAATATGCTACTGGAGAAGAGTGGAGAAATAACTCCAGAAAGAATGATTAGACGGAGCCAAAGAAAAAAATAACACCTAGTTGTGGATGTGACTGGTGATGGAGGTAAAATCTGATGCTGTAAAGAACAGTAGTGCATAGAAACCTGGAATGTTATGTGTTTGAATCAAGGTAAATTAGAAGTGGTCAAACAGGAGAAGGCAAGAGTGAACACTGACATTTTAGGAATCAGTGAACTAAAATGGACTGAAATGGGTGAGTTTAACTCAGATGACCATTATATTTACTACTGTGGGTAAGAATCCTTTAGAAGAAATAGAGTAGCCATCATAGTCAAAAAAAGAGATCAAAATGCAGTACTTGGGTGCAATCTCAAAAATGACAGAATGATCTCTGTTGATTTCCAAGGCAAGCCATTTAATATCATAGTAATCCAAGTCTGTGCCCCAATCAGCAATGCTGAAGAAGCTAAAGTTGAATGGTTCTATGAAGATCTACAAGACCTTCTAGAACTAACACCCCCAAAAGATGTCCTTTTCATCATAGGGGACTGGAATGCAAATTAGGAAGTCAAGAGATACCTGGAGTAATAGGCAAATTTGGCCTTGGAGTACAGAATGAAGCAGGGCAAAGGCTAATAGAGTTTTGCCAAGAGAATGCACTGGTCATAGCAAACACCCTCTTCCAACAACACAAGAGAAGACTCTAAACATGGACACTGCCAGATGGTCAATACTGAAATCAGGTTGATTATATTCTTTGCAGCCAAAGATGGAGTCTATACAATCAGCAAAAACAAGACTGAGAACTGACTGTTGCTCAAATCATGAATTCCTTATTGCCAAATTCAGACTTAAATTGAAGAAAGTAGGGAAAACCACTAGACCATTCAGGTATGATCTAAATCAAATCCCTTACAATTATACAGTGGAAGTGACAAATAGATTCAAGGGATTAGATCTGATAGACAGAGTGCCTGAAGAACTACGGATAGAGATTTGTGACATTGTACAGGAGGCAGGGATCAAGACCATCCCCAAGAACAAGAAATAGAAAATGGCAAAATGGTTGTCTGAGGAGGCCTTACAAATAGCTGTGAAAAGTAGAAAAGTGAAAAGCAAAGGAGAAAAGGAAAGATACACCCATTGGAATGCAGAGTTCCAAAGAGTAGCAAGGAGACATAAGAAAATCTTCCTCAGTGGTCAATGCAAAGAAATAGAGGAAAACTATAGAATGGGAAAGACTAGAGATCTCGTCAAGAAAATTAGAGATACCAAGGGAATATTTCATGCAAAGATGGACACAGTAAAGGACAGAAATGGTATGGACCTAACAGAAGCAGAAGATATTAAGAAGAGGTGGGAAGAATACAGAGAAGAACTATACAAAAAAGATCTTCATGACCCAGATAATGATGACGATGTGATCACTCACCTGGAGCCAGACATCCTAGAATGAGAAGTCAAGTGGGCCTTAGGAAGCATCACTACGAACAAAGCTAGTGAAGGTGATGGAATTCCAGTGGAGCTATTTCAAATCCTGAAAGATGATGCTGTGAAAGTGCTGCACTCAATATGCCAGCAAGTTTGGAAAACTCAGCAGTGGCCACAGGACTGGAAAAGGTCAGTTTTCATTCCAATCCCAAAGAAAGGCAATGCCAAAGAATGTTCAAACTACCACACAATTGCACTCATCTCACACCCTAGCCAAATAATGCTCAAAATTCTCCAAGCCAGGCATCAACCATGAACTTCCAGATGTTCAAGGTGGATTTAGAAAAGGCAGAGGAACCAGAGATCAAATTGTCAACATCATAGAAAAATCAAGAGATTCCAGAAAAACATCTACTTTTGCTTTATTGACTATGCCAAAGTCTTTGACTTTGTGGTTCACAACAAACTGTGAAAAATTCTTAAAGAGATGGGAATACCAGACCACCGGACCTGCCTCCTGAGAAACCTGTATGCAGGTCAAGAAGCAACAGTTAGAACCAGACATGGAACAACAGAATGTTTCCAAATTGGGAAAGGAGTACATCAAGGCTGTATATTGTCACCCTGCTTATTTAACTTATATGCAGATTACATCATACAAAATGCCAGGCTGGATGAAGAACAAACTGGAATGAAGACTGCCAGAGAAATATCAATAACCTCAGATATGCAGATGACACCACCCTTATGGCAGAAAGTGAAGAAGAACTAAAGAGCTTCTTGATGAAAGTGAAACTGGAGAGTGAAAAAGTTGGCTTAAAACTCAACATTCAGGAAACTAAGATCATGGTATCTGGTCCCATCAGTTTATGGCAAATAGATGGGGAACAATGGAAACAGGGAGAGACTTTATTTTGGGGGGCTCTAAAATCACTGCAGATCATTATTGAGGCCATGAAATTAAAAGATTCTTGCTCCTTGGAAGAAAAGTTCTGACCAAACTAGACAGCATGTTAAAAAGCAGAGATATTACTTTGCCAACAAAGGTCCATCTGGTCAAAGCTATGGTTTTTCCAGTAGTCATGTATGGATGTGAGAGTTGGACTACAAAAAAGGCTGAGGACCAAAGAACTGATGCTTTTGAACTGTGGTGTTGGAGAAGACTCTTGAGAGCCCCTTAGACTGCAAGGAGATCCAACCAGTCCATCCTAAAGGAAATCAGTCCTGAATATTCATTGAAAGGACTGATGTTGAAGCTGAAACTAATACTTTGGCCACCTGATGCAAAGAAGTGTTTCATTGGAAAAGACCCTGATGCTGGGAAAGATTGAAGGCAGGAGGAGAAGGGGACGACAGAGGATGTGATGGTTGGATGGTATCACTGACTTGATGGACATGAGTTTGAGCAATCTCCAGGAGTTGATGATGGACAGGCAAGCCTGGCATGCTGCAGTCCATGGTGTGGCAAAGAGTCAGACAAGACTGAGCAACTGAACTGAACTGATGAATCCTTAGGTCTTTGCAATGACGAAGAAAATGAAATCATGAAAAGAACATTTAAACAAAAGAGTTGGAAGTTCAAGTGCTTGAAGATTAAAAAGAATATGAAGTACACAAATAAACTTACTTACGAAACAGAAAGGAACTTGCAGACTTAGAACAAGCTTATGGTTGCCAAGGTGTAGGATATGGGGAAGGGATAGTTTGGAAGTTTGGAATGCGCATGTGCACACAGCTGTGTTTAAAATGGAAAACCAATGAAGACCTACTGTACCACACAGGGAACTCTGCTCAACATTATGTGACAGCTTGGATGAGAGGAGAGTTTGGGGAAGAACTGATACCTGTATATGTATGGCTAAGTCCCTTCACTGTTCACCTGAAGGTATCACAGCACTGTTGATCAGCTAGTTGATTTTTTTTTAAAGAGTATGAAATACAGAAGATACCAAACAACTGAAAACTAAATGGATTTCTTCCTTGATGTTGATTACTCTGTATTCCAGACTAATTGATTCCCCTTTTTGTTTCTAGGCAAACAACATTTATCTTTAAGAACAGAGAAACATGAAACAGTATTTTTTCACCCATCTTCACCCCCTGAGCCCAGTTACCCAATTTAGTAAAATTTTAGGTCAACTATATGTGAAAGAGAATACATTCTTTTCTGATCCTGGTATCAGTTCAGTCACTCAGTCGTGTCCGACTCTGCGATCCCATGGGGTGCAGCATGCCAGGTTTCCCTGTTCATCACCAACTCCTGGAGCTTGCTCAGACTCATGTCCATTGAGTCAGTGGTGGCATCCAACCATCTCATCCTCTGTCATCCCCTTCTCCTTCTGGTCCTGGAATAAATGTAGCAGAAATAATCAGACAGCACACTCTTAAAAACAAAGAGATGTAGTGATGTATATTTAAAAATCAGATAACTTTAAAGATTAAAACAAAGTAAAATCGTGTTGCATTTATGAGTAATTTATCACTTTTGTGCTACAAATGGAGTATTTGCTAAAGCTGCAATTTTCAAATTTCTAATTTTGCTTTTCTCACTTGTGGTAGGTAAGCATAATTTCTTATTAGTGGCAGTATAATTTTGTATGAATATTTTAGTAATGGGACATGAGCTGGCAAGCTTGTTGTTAAGGGCATTATTATTGTTGAAGCTCTTGCTGCTGCAGTTTTTATTATTATTATTATTTTTAAGAGAAATCATGAGTTTTCCTGGGAGAAAACCAAGGAGAAAATGATGGCTGAATTCTGCTTGAATTCTTTCCCAAAGAGCATGAACAATGATTAACTTAGCACATCTAGGGTACATCATCTGAGTGACTGTATAATCCTCGCCTGCTGATGGGAGCCTTGTTTAGGCAGCATTCATATGGGCTGAGGAGATATGAGATGCAATAAAGATTCATTTCATTTCACCTGCCAAAGATTCTGCATAGAAACACAGCCCTTATCCTGCTTAGTGAGTTTCAGCTAATGAGATGTTATTTGTCAACTGACTGATAAAACATCAGGAAAAAAAGTACTTTAGATATTAGCTTATTTATCTGTAGTTATGTAAGTATCAGTTTATCCAGATATTGCTATTCTAATTAATAACATTATAATGGTTTATGTTTTTGGCTCATAATGCTTTTTTACCTACATGATCTCGTTAGATTGTGAGATTCTTGAGAAAGAGATCAGATCTTGTACATCGTTGGTTCCCCAATACCTAATACAGTTTATTTTCTTCAAAAAAAAAAAAAAAAAGAAAGAAAGAAAATACTATCTTGGATTGAAAAGCAGAAGGAGAAGGGGACGACAGAGGATGAGACGGTTGGATGGCATCACCAGCTCAATAGATATGAATTTGAGCCAGTTCTGGGAGACACTGAGGGACAGGCAAACCTGGTGTGCTGCAGTCCATTGCGTTGCAAAGAGTCAAACACAAGCTGCAAATGACAGCAGTTTTGCCTGTTTTGAACTGTAAATAGCTGAAATTATATTATATGCAGTCATTTGTGTCTAGTTTTTGTCACTCAGTGTTACATTTATAAGATTCATCCATTTCGTCACTGTTGCTCCGTTGCCAAGTTGTGTCCAAGTCTTTGGGATCCCATGGACCTGCAGCATGCCAGGCTTCCCTGTCCTTCACTGTCTCCTGGAGTTTGCTCAAAATTCATGTTCGTTGAGTCAATGATGCCATCCAACCACCTCATCTTCTGTCATTCCCTTCTCCTCCTGCCTTCAATCCTTCCCAGCATCACGGTCTTTTTCAAACATTTACATATACATCATGCTGCTGATAGGCATTTTGGTTGTTAGCTGTTATGAATTACAATGCCATGAACTTTTATATATAGGTGTCTTGGTGTACACATGAGGAAATTTTTGTTGGGTGCATAAGCAGGTGGCCAGAATTGCTGGACTGTAGGTTATGTTTGTGTTCAAATTTTGAAAATGGTACCAAGCATTTCCAAAGGTAGTGTACCAACTTATAATTCCACGAGCTGAGAATGAGAGCATGTACCATATTTCTCCTAGCTAACCCTTGGAATTGTCAGACTTTTAATCTAAAGTTTTCTGATGAGTATGTAGAAGTGTCTCACTGCGGTTTTCATGGGAATTTCCACGATGACTAACGAGGTTGAGTATCTTTTCATATGTTTATTGGCATTTGAATATCCGTTTTTATAAAGTGCCTGTTCAAGTGTCTAGCTCACTTTGTTTATTAGGTTTCTGGTCTTTTTCTAATTAATTTGTCATTTCTGATAGTTATATTTTGGATATTAGCCTTGCTAATTATATAAATTGCAAATGACTTCCCCATGCACCCATTCTGTACCCTTATTTTCACTCTCAGAAAGGTAAAGGCTGTGTGTGTGCATGAGTGCTCAGTCACTCAGTCGTGTCCAACTCTTTGTGACCCCATGGACTGTAGCCCACCAGCCTCCTCTGTCCATGGGATTTTCCAGGCAGGAATACTGGAGTGGGTTGCCATTTCCTTTTTGTTTAATATTTAAATAGCTACATAATCTTTCTTTTGGCTAGTGTTTTCCTCTGCATATATTTTTCATCTTTAAAATTTTTACCTGATCTGTAAACTTCATTTTAAATGTGTTTCCTGAAAGCAAAATACTTATGCTTTAAAAATATTCATCCAAAGATCTCTGTCTTTTATTTGGATTACTGAAGCCATTTTGCATAAACATTAACAGGTCTGCAATTCATCATCTACAATTTATCAACAAATGAAAAATTTTAAATATGATAGCAAAAGCTGAGTAAGCCAATACATTAGAAAAGTTTCTCTTGAAAAAGAGAAACCTTGGAGGAAATGTTGATTATGATTGAATGAAGGGACAAAACAGCATTAAAAAAAGGGAAAAAGGCAAAACAAGAAAAAAGTGACAGGAGGAGGTAACTTTCTACCAAACTTGATGGAATAAGGACTCTGCCTCGTGGATATGTAGAGAAAAACAGATCAGGTAGGAGATGTGGGAATACATGACAGAGAAAGATAACTCTTAGACTAAGAATTCATATCTATTTAAAAGACAACGTAGAAACACTGAAAATACTTGCCATGCTTGCTTGTAACTATCTTTTAAAGAGATCAAAGTTCTAGCAACTCATCCGGCCTCAACTTTTTTTTTTTTAATTAAACTTTTCAGTGTAACATATAAGTAGAATGGGTTTCCCAGGTGATGCTACTGGTAAAGAACCCACCTGCCAATGCAGGAGACGAAAAAGACATAGGGTTCAATCCCTGGGTTAGGAAGAGCCCCTAGAGTAGGAAATAGCAACTCACTCCAGTATTCTTGCTTGGAGAATCCCATGCACAGAGGAGCCGCCTGGTGGGCTATAGTTCATGTTGTCACAGCCAGACACGACTGAGCACGCACACAATCACAGGAGACGCCAGGGAGGCATTCATGGTCATACGATCAGTACAGTCATTGAGGACCACATGCTTTGAACGGAGCCTGTGTTTGAGATTTATGGCTCAACAATCTCTATCTCAGAATTCTTAATCATTTTATCTTTGGGTTTGTGTTTTGTAAGTGCAAAATGATGGATAACAGAGCGTTCTCTGGGGACTTGGAACCTCTTTGCCTCCTTGGGATGGGTACTCACTGTCACTGCCTACTGAACACTGTTGCTCTTCCCACCAGACTGGGGACTGGACACTCAGAGGACAGAGTCGTACCCTCTGTTCCACACACCTGTGAGCACCTCCTGCCTAATCAGCGTGACTTTAAACAGCAAACAGAAAACATCATGACAAGTGAAGACATCTCACCCTAGAAGCCTCTTTTCCCTTCTTTCCTGCTTTTAGAATAAGGGGCCTCACATTTTCATTTTGCTCCAGGCTTATAAATTGTGTAGTCAGACACAGGTTGTTTTCATGTGTTGTTTGTTGAGCTCACGCTGTCATTTTCTTTATCATCTGTATCTGAAGCATCATTCAAATACATTCTTCTGTTTTGTATTAAAAACATACAATGCTTTCATAGCTCTTACATACAATTTATATGATACTGTGGGTGTTGACAGTTTAGTGAGCATTGCTGTATGTATCGATTCATTTCTGCCTCCCGAGTCAGAGCTTAAGTGCTTTGGGGGAAATATCATCATTCCTTCTCTGCAGAGAAATCTGTGGGTGACTCAGGGTTTCTCATGAATAAGTGGCTGAACTGGGGCTTGAATAGCTGTTCTAATTACAAGAACAGTTGTCTTCCTATTAAATTGCATCTCACTTTTAAAAGAAAAAGATCTTTTTAAAAAAATATATTATTTTGGCTGCATTGGGTCTTAATTGTGGCATGTGGGACCTTCAGTCTTCTCCTTTGCAGCATGAAGAATCTTTGGTAGAGGCATATGAACTCTTAGTTGAGGCATGTGAGATGTAGTTTCCTGACCAGGGATCATACCTGGGGCCCTGCATTGGGAATGTGGAGTCTTTAGCCACTGGATCACCAGGGAAGTCCCTAGAATACATCTTTTCCTATAAAAAAAAAAAAAAAAAAGCTTTTTGTTTTGTAATGGGGTAGAACCGATTAACAATGTTGTGATAGTTTCAGTTGAACAGCAAACAGACTCAGCCATACATATACATGTATCCATTCTCCCCCAAACTTCCCTCCCATCCAGGCTGCCACATAACATTAAGCAGAGTTCCATGTGTTATTCCGTGTGCTATACAGTAGGTCATTGTTGGTTATCCATTTTAAGTATAGCCGTGTGAACATGACCATCCAAATTCCCTAACTATCTCGTTCCCCCCAGGAACCATAAGTTCATTCCCTAAGATTGGGAGTCTCTTTCTGTTTTGTAAACGAGTTTGTTTGTATCATTTCTTTTTAGATTGTATATAAGGGATGTCATATATTTCTCCTTCTCTGACTTCCTTCATTCAGTATGATAAGGTCCACCTGTGAACCTCATTTTTAAGAAGGCATCTTTTTGGATATCATAGAGGAAGTTTTTGTGTCCAGTATGGGCTGCAGAATTTCCACGTTGCTTCTTCAGGAGAGCTACTGATTATGTGCAAGACTTGCTAACATGCTTTATTCACATAGCACTTTGGTGCCAGTTTTACAATGTTTTCAGCCACAAGGAAAGAAACAAGTAGCTGTAAGTGGGTAATTAGAACTGTACTGGGAGTTTTAGAAGTGGGTGGAATGTCCTTAAGATCTGAACATCTGGTTGTTCCACTTAGTGAGCAATAAGCGATTAAGGCATTGCTGACACCCGTTAGCAAAATATGTTCCACAGCTCCGGTTTATGCGATTTTTGTTTTTAAGAGGACCAATAGCAAAAACATAAAAATAATCTAAAATGTGACTAATTCACCTAATTTTGCTTCCCCTTGTCAATCCATTCTTTTTAAGATTTGCTTTTATTTATTTGTTGATTAATTTTAATATTTATTTATTTGGCTGCCCTGGGTCTCAGTTGTGGCATGTGAGATCTAGTTCCCTGGGCCTCCTACACTGGGAGCACAGAGTCTTAGCCACTGGACAACTAGGTGAGTCCCCATCCATCCTTTTTAATATTCATGCAGTCTACTGACACGTCTGCTTAGTAATAGTGTTCGTGATCATGGCTAGATCTGCAGTCTCCTCTAGGGACATCCCAAGAGTCTTCCTCATACCTTGCTTTTCTTTCCATGGCACTTCGTCTTTAGTAGTTAGACATAATTAGGAACTCAATTCACTTATTACCTGTTGGCACCATTAACATGACAAAAAGGCAAATTATAACAAAATAATTATGTCATAGTAATAGCAGTGCTGAAGGCAAATAAGAGGGTAGCTTCATTTCAAAATTATTTCTTTCCCGAATTTGCTGTTTATTTTGGAGCACATATAAAAGCTATTGGGTGCTTTCTATGTTTTTCTTTCCAGAAGGCAGTAATATGGAATAATTGCATAAAAGGGAAGGGTAGGGCTGTCAATCAGGTGCTTGCATGTTACCTTCCTGTTCGGTAGAAACTGGGCCACTGGTTTACAGAATAAGAAAGTTAGATTTTTTCAAAAAGGAGTGTGGAAAACAGAAAGAAAGAAAATTCTTGACACCTTGCTGCACACCTGTGCCCCCTGAGGCTCCCTGAAGCTTCAAGGCTGGTTCTAGCCTGTTGACCACTTTCCACGTCAAGCTGGGAGGGTGTTTTCTTAGAACACAGCCTCCCTCCAGCACCATCTCAAACAACCAACCTGAATGGTAGTGATAATGATCAAGGGAGGGAGTAACACCCACTGGGAGACCCCTTCCATCCTTAAGGGGCTGAATCTGAGGGATTTTCCATAAGGTCTCTGGATGGTCCCCAGTAGAGAGAACACTAGTTGTCCACAGTGGTAACCAGCTTGTGCACACACACTTCATTGAAATTTCTCTTTCATGCCTTCTCTATTTCCTTCCTTGTGCTCCCTAGGGTCACCTCCTAACTACCTGTCTCCAAGTCCTTTGATGAGGGTGTGATCTTTGGGGAACCCAAGTTGAGGAGTTCACTGTACCAATGATCAGTGTAGATAAAGTCCTTGAAAACATTTCATTACAGACAAGATCCACATTGCACTGATTCACATATTTTAATGAGATTTCCTAACACTTTGTCATGTTTAGATGGTGCTTGCAGTTACCTACATGCCTTCAGACTTATTATTTAATTTGATTCTTAGAGGTTATTGGTACATGCAATGATTATTTACTTTATATCAAAAGCAAACAGAAAAGACAAATAACTTGCCTAAAGTCACAGAGATCCAAAGAAATTTTTTTTTTTTTGCTGAGTGACCTTATGTGTGAAACATTATTCTACAGTGAAGCCATTTGATTTTTATTGTCAAGTTTATGGAAAAAGAATTTTACTAATTTTAATTTAATTGTCCCTGTTCTCATTATCTGGAGAAGGAAATGACCTCCAAAACAGTAGTATATTTCTTTCCTGCTCTTCCCAGTGGGAAATATAAATGTGCCATTCATCTTTGGAAACTACAGCTCTGGTCCATGGACATCAGTAGAGTGATGTAACCCAAAGGTGACTGACGTGATCCCTGGAAATAGCTCAATAATTGGGAGACTCCGTTAGATGGTTGTGTGATGACTTTTCTCTCTTGTTCCCAAAGCAGCCCTCAGGGGGGGTGGGGATGGAGGTGGATAGGTGGGAGTTGGAGAGGAAAGATGAATTATGGTTAGCAAAAAAAGCAAATCTTGGGTGATTCATTTCAGATTGCCTGTGAAGACTGTCATCTCACAAGAAAGCATATTCTCATAAGACTTCCTGACCCACTCTGCAGGATATTAAAGGAAAAATTCCTCCAAGATAAACTCTTCATCTCTGAATAAAGCACAGCCGTTATCTCACTGAAAAGACTAATTCATCAGGTCTGCAATTCCTAATGCTAAAGCCTTGAGTTAAAACTACAATAACACTCTCAATACTTTCCTAAACAGTTAGGAGGTAAAATTCAGTGCACAGCTAGGCTAGAAGTGCATATTGCTTGCTTTCTGTATATGTTAGTACATAGATGATGCTGGGACTTATCCCTACATTTACGTGAGTGTAAAGCTCAACTGAATACTTTGAGTTTTGATAAAATACTCTGAATAGCTTTAGAAACCGCTGAAAATAAATGAAAAGAGTGTTGACAACACTTCCAAGATGGACACAAATTTTATTCCTACACCTCCAGCATATTTAAATTCCTGGTTTGATCTAAGTTGTCCTTCAGGTTTCGTAATGAAGAGTCATACTATAAACTGTAAGCAACATGAAAGTAAATATAAAATCTGCTTCAAAAAAGAGCAAAGCTTAAATATCAATCTCTTTATTAAGCAGAGCTTGTCTTATACTTGGAGTCTTGTAATTGTCTGCTGAAATCTGTCTAGGATTAATTTGTCTTTATCTTCCATAGATCTTGGGGGCTATCTGTATTTTTTTAATCTAAAAATATTTATGTATTTATAATTTCCATTTTTTTTTTCTTCCCACCCTCTCCCTCTCCCACAGAGTCCATAAGCCTGTTCTATACATCAGTGTCTCTTTTGCTGTCTCGTATACAGGGTTATCGTTACCATCTTTCTAAATTCCATATATATGCGTTAGTATACTGTATTGGTGTTTTTCCTTCTGGCTTACTTCACTCTGTATAATAGGCTCCAGTTTCATCCACCTCATTAGAACTGATTCAAATGTATTCTTTTTAATGGCTGAGTAATACTCCATTGTGTATATGTACCACAGCTTTCTTATCCATTCATCTGCTGATGGACATCTAGGTTGCTTCCATGTCCTGGCTATTATAAACAGTGCTGCGATGAACATTGGGGTACACATGTCTCTTTCCCTTCTGGTTTCCTCAGTGTGTATGCCCAGCAGTGGGATTGCTGGATCATAAGGCAGTTCTATTTCCAGTTTTTTAAGGAATCTCCACACTGTTCTCCATAGTGGCTGTACTAGTTTGCATTCCCACCAACAGTGTAAGAGGGTTCCCTTTTCTCCACACCCTCTCCAGCATTTATTATTTGTAGACTTTTGGATCGCAGCCATTCTGACTGGTGTGAAATGGTATCTCATAGTGGTTTTGATTTGCATTTCTCTGATAATGAGTGATGTTGAGCATCTTTTCATGTGTTTGTTAGCCATCTGTATGTCTTCTTTGGAGAAACGTCTATTCAGTTCTTTGGCCCATTTTTTGATTGGGTCATTTATTTTTCTGGAGTTGAGCTGTAGGAGTTGCTTATATATTTTTGAGATTAGTTGTTTGTCGGTTGCTTCATTTGCTATTATTTTCTCCCATTCTGAAGGCTGTCTTTTCACCTTGCTAATAGTTTCCTTTGATGTGCAGAAGCTTTTAAGTTTAATTAGGTCCCATTTCTTTATTTTTGCTTTTATTTCCAATATTCTGGGAGGTGGGTCATAGAGGATCCTGCTGTGATGTATGTCAGAGAGTGTTTTGCCTATGTTCTCCTCTAGGAGTTTTATAGTTTCTGGTCTTACGTTGAGATCTTTAATCCATTTTGAGTTTATTTTTGTATATGGTGTTAGAAAGTGTTCTAGTTTCATTCTTTTACAAGTGGTTGACCAGATTTCCCAGCACCACTTGTTAAAGAGATTATCTTTAATCCATTGTATATTCTTGCCTCCTTTGTCAAAGATAAGGTGTCCATATGTGCGTGGATTTATCTCTGGGCTTTCTATTTTGTTCCATTGATCTATATTTCTGTCTTTGTGCCAGTACCATACTGTCTTGATAACTGTGGCTTTGTAGTAGAGCCTGAAGTCAGGTAATTTCTAAAAAGATTTTTTAAATGTGGGTATAACTGACATATAACAGTATATTAATTTCATGTATACAACTTAATGCTTCAGTGTGTGTATATTTTTACTACTAAATGATCACCACAATAAGACTAGGCACTTGTCACCATACAGGCATAGTTAAAATCTTTTTTTTGAGTTAAGAGCTTTTAAGGTCTCCTCCCTTAGCAACTTTCAAATACGCGATACAGTCTTATTAACTACAGTCACCATGATATATATTATATTCCCAGGACTTAATTATTTTGTAACCTAAATGCCTGTACTTTTTGCCTCTTACTTTGTATCTATAATAATAATCAAATGAGGAGTAGTTCCACTTTGTATTTCTCAGCATTTGATTCCTACAGGGTCTCTCACTTTATTTTCAAATGACTGTGTTTGTGGAAATGAATGAAAAAACACAATTGTCACTTTTTAGCTCTGGCTGGTTTTTCATATCAACCTATCCTGACAACATTGCAAGTTGGCACAAGCATACGCGTGATTCAAATATTTCCACTGACAGACACTGGTAAATGGGTCAAACACTTACTTTTAGTTTTACTAACCCAGGTGATTACTTTCTGGATTCAGGTAATTAATTTCTTGAAAGATTTTTTTTACCGTAGACCATTTTTTTTCTTAAGTATTTATTGAATTTGTCACAATATTGCTTCTCTTTTGTTTGTTTGTTTTTTGGCCACAAGGCATGTGGGATCTTAGCTCCCCTGCTGCTGCTGCTGCTGCTAAGTCGCTTCAGTCGTGTCCGACTCTGTGCGACCCCATAGATGGCAGCCCACCAGGCTCCCCCGTCCCTGGGATTCTCCAGCAAGAACACTGGAGTGGGTTGCCATTTAGCTCCCCTCAGATCAGATGAGATCAGTTGCTCAGTCGTGTCCGACTCTTTGCGACCCCATGAATCGAAGCACGCCAGGCCTCCCTGTCCATCACCAACTCCCAGAGTTCACCCAGACTCACGTCCATACCAGAGATCAAACCCTCACCCCCTGCATTGGAAGGTGAAGTCTTAACTATTGGGCTGCCAGGGAAGTCTCCAGATAATTAATTTCTAAAATTAATTTTGTGTGTCTAGAAGTAACCTTGAGGAAAATGCAAACATTCTCTTTCAACTCTTATATATACTTTGGTTAAATGATATAATTTCTTCATGATCCAAGCATAGATTGGGTAAATTCCCTTTCAAAGCAGGAAGATTCTAATATCTGAGCTGCTGGGTTGATTTCATTTTTATATATTTAGCATTTCAATCTGAACTTAAAGTGTGATCATTGTAAGCCAGAATTGACATAAATTTAATCGTTTAACAGAGGGGAAAATACTTGGCTATTTTTTTTAAGTTATTTAAAAAAGTTATTTAAAGTTATTTTAAAAAATTGTTTCTTGTTTGTTTGTTTTGGGTTAGGAATTTGGAGAAGGTAATTAATATATTGGGGGTTTGATTTCCTTCATTTAGAAAAAAAAAACTAGTTTGAAAAAGGCTCTTATTTTATTTCTGGGAAACATAAAGGAGAAAGGAGTGTTTTAATGGAAAAATTCCAACCTCCATCTTCTTTTAATATAGAGTCAGGCAATATGTCTAAAAATAAGAGCAGATTTGACTTGTATCGTTGTGCAGGAGAAAGAAACCTGAACCAACCTTGGGCTTGAGTCTTACTGAAAGATACTCGTTACTCTTAATACTTTTTACTAGCTAGGAGGCTTTGGCTTAGCAATGCTTTGATTCACTTGCAATATTTTCACAGGATCCAATTTTTATTTCTAGCATTACCTATTTGACTTAAGCTTTGGGAAAATCCCACTTTTATATGTGTAACAGATTGTTCTTATTAAAAAGGGAAATTTAAAATTGCATCTTCTGACAGGTAGAAAGTCTTGGAACAAAAGAATTAACATTGAATTGCCAGCATGAATGCTGAAGCTGAGGACATCTTCTTTTGAGAAAGTAAATTTCAATCTGACTGACTGTACTGCTAAATAAGGAGTCAGTCCTTTTATCTTGTATTATATTCTGAGTTCAATTCTTAGAGGAATCACTGGGGACAAGAAGGCCATCATTTTTTGTGATCTAGTATTTGCATAATGATGCAACAGCCTTCTTAATATTTAAGGACAGGCTTATACCTTTTAGCTAAATTTTAGGAGAGAGCGAAATACTGCATTGCCTGTATTTCTAAAGTCTAAAGCAACTTTGGACTGGGAACATTGATTTGAATTTTGTGACAACTTTGGCACTGACTAGCCACATGATGCCGAGCAATAATTTAACTGTCTTGAATCTCCGTGTCTTCATCAGTTATGGGATTAGGGCTGAGTTCTAATCTTCGTGGTGCATCTGATCTGCAGTATCTTCACCTTCACAAGGAGTTTTTCAAACGTAAGAAAGCCGATACTTACACAATCCATGGGCATCATTGTTGAATACTTTAGCCTTTTTCAAGTGAAGACTTTGAATTCTATATTTGAATCAGGTGTGAGAAATATTAGCCATGACTTATCAGACAGTGTAATTTTTTCCTCTTAATGACTAATCCCTCAAGAAATGAAATTAACCTTATAGGATCCAAGTCATCCTTAACCTCGAGTCCAACAATAGCGTCAGTAAAAATCTGTAGCAGGGTTCTGTTTGGAGGCGGCAACTGAGATCATGGAAACGATAAAGGCAAAGTCAAAAATAGAGAACATTTCTTAAACAGGATACAGTAACAGGGGAAAGACTAATAATTACTCCTACGTTAAAAACTACCGTATGACAGAAGACATCAGAACAAACTTAAAAGACAAAAAACAAGCTGGAAGAGTTTTGCAATGAACATGAACCCTATGAATTAATAGTATATGTGTGTGTATGTCTGTATTTGTAGTTTATATAAATCCCTAGAGAAAATGAGTAAAACATATTTGTAAAGTGATTTGAAAATTTAAGATGTGAAAATGGTCATGGAATATATAAAATGTTCAACTTTTGCTAACCAAATAATTGCAAATTCATCTTTCAGAAAAAATATCTTTCACCTCTTAGATTGAGAGAATTTTAGAAAGAATGGTAATACTGAGAGTTCCTGTTAATGTGGAAAAACAGACTCTTGGTGGGACTTGGGATTGCTACAATATTTCTTGAGGCCACTTAGAGAAATTTGTTCTATTTAATATGATAAATCATTGTGTACATTATCAAGTTTTAAAAAGTTATATGTCATAATATAGGGTATGACAGGATATTTGAAAAATAGAAAGGAACAATAAACTCATATTTATCTGCTATAGTTGAAAAGAAAAAAAAAAGACTGAAGGCCTGTAAATTAAAGTGATGTGACCAGTTATCACTGGGTTTGCTTTTTTAAAACTTTTTTGGGTGTATTTTCTAACTTTTCTATAACAAATGTGCATTCTTTGTGAAACAGAGAAAATGAAATAAATATAACAAATTACCATTAAAAATGAGGTTGGTGTTTATACCATTTATACAAAAAGCATTTACAGATACAAAAGGGGGAAGGAATGAATGGATAAGCACACGCACAGTTTGCGCGTGTACACACACACACACACACACACACAATCTCCCTGCTTTACTCTAAATACACACCTATTCAGACAGACCCAAATGTTCATAGTTTTACGTCTGCTCAGTGGGTATTATGAATGGTTTTAATTTTCTTTTTTATACGTTTGTATTTTCTAAATTCTCTGCATTGAATATTTATCACTGTTTTAAACACCCCAGGCCACTTTTATAAATGCCCTGAATTTCTGATGTAGGCTCAACAGTGTTAAGCAAAAAAAAGAGAAGTATACCATACATAAATTCATTGGTGTTAAATTACTATTATTTTCTATCCTTCCAAAGTCCACAGCAGAAACAGGCCCACGCTGCTCTGGCTGCTTTACTTTTACTTTTCTCTCTCTCTCTCTTTCTCCTTTATCCACTTAATTTTAGCACAGGTTGTTGGTGTTATTTAGTTGCTAAGTCATGTCCGATTCTTTTTTTGACCCCATGGATGGTAGCCCACCAGGTTCCTCTGTCCATGGGATTTCCCAGGCACGAATACTGGAGCGGCTTGTCATTTTCTTCTCCCAAGATCTTCTTGACCCAGAGATCAAACCTGCATCTTGTGCATTGGCAGGTAGGTTCTTTACTCGTGAGTCACCAGGGAACTACGTTTTTTAAAAAATTAGGTGTTAGATCCATTTTCATTGAGGGTTAAGCAAATATTCTCCATGATTATCACCCACAGAGGTATTCTTACTGAAGTAC
Organism: Bison bison bison; assembly: GCF_000754665.1. Classification (NCBI taxonomy): domain Eukaryota; kingdom Metazoa; phylum Chordata; class Mammalia; order Artiodactyla; family Bovidae; genus Bison; species Bison bison. The sequence goes on from NW_011494680.1 coordinate 9,987,324, forward strand.
CTGGTGAACGAGAGAAGATGAAAGGGATGCTAGGAGGGCATCTTTCAGAGGTCACAGGGTGGACACATTTACAGTGGGGACATTGAGTTAAAGCCTTTACTTCTTTGTTCATATTCTTTTTTAGTTTTATTTATTTTTTCAATTTTATTTACTTTTTTACTTTACAATATTGTATTGGTTTTGACATACATTGACAGAATCCACCATGGGTGTACATGTGTTCTCCATCCTGAACCCCTCTCCCACCTCCCTCCCCATCCCATCCCTCTGGGTCATCTCAGTGCACTAGCCCCGAGCACCCTGTATCATGCATCAAACCTGGACTGGCGATTCCTTTCACATATGATAATTTACATGTTTCAATGCCATTCTCCCATATCATCCCACCCTCGCCCTCTCCCACAGAGTCCAAAAGACTGTTCTATACATCTGTGTCTCTTTTGCTATCTCACATACAGGGTTATCATTACCATCTTTCTAAATTCCATATATATGCGTTAGTATACTGTATTGGTGTTTTTCTTTCTGGCTTATGGCACTTTGTATAATAGGCTCCAGTTTCATCCACCTCATTAGAACTGATTCCTTTAATATTCCATTGTGTATATGTACACAATGGAATATTAAATATTCTTTTCCATTCGTCTGCTGTTGGACATCTAGGTTGCTTCCATGTCCTGGCTATTATAAACAGTGCTGCGATGAACATTCGGGTACACATGTCTCTTTCAATTCCGGTTTCCTCAAATGGAATCATTTCTCACATATGTGGTACAAAATTTTCATGAGTGATGATTTTTTTATAATCTCTCTTTTGTCTTAGTACTACCTCTAGGTCACCTCTCTTTGTCCTTAGGTTTGGAATAATGACAATATATTTCCAGGCCACCTGACGCGAAGCACTGATTCATTGGAAAAGACCGTGAAAATGGGAAAGGTTGAAGGTGGGAAGAGAAGGGGATGACAGGGGGATAAGATGGTTGGATGGCATCACCGACTCAATGGACATGAGTTTGAGCAAGCTCCAGGAGTTGGTGATGAACAGGGAAGCCTGGTGTGCTGTAGCCCATGGGGTTGCAAAGAGCTGGACACGACTGAGCGACTGAACTGAACTGAACTGAACTGAACTTCCAGGCCCAGTGCCCAGGCAAGAACTCAATGAAACTTTCATTTTAGTGCCACCTAACTAGGCACTGCTAGATTTTTTTCAACATGTTCTTGGAACACAGATTATTTCACATAAATCAAAACCTCATATTTTTGAGAAAAGGTCTCATTTTCCAATATAACGTTTTATTAGGGTATACTTTTATTACACTGGAACCAAAAGGTCATCATTTCTGGATTGTAATGAATGAAAGATTTTCTGCCATTGCTATCTCTAAAGCAAACAGCTACTATAAAAGCCTTTTTATTAGATAAATCATGCACAAAATTAAAAAATAAGAAAGGAAAAGGAATTACTCAAAGTTCCACTATCCCTCATTTCTGAACAAATGAACATTTATTCACTTCTTTATTTTCCAAACAGAATTTCTTTCTTCATTGGGATTTTTTAAAATCAGAGGTTGGTGGTTTAGTCAGTAAGTTGTGTCCAACCCTTATGATCCCATGGACTGTAACCCACCAGGCTTCTATGTCTATGGGATTTTCCAGGCAAGAACACTGGAGTGGGTTGGCATTTCTTTCTCCAGGGATCTTCACAACTCAGGGATCAAACCTAGGTTTCCTGCACTGCCATTCTTTACCGACTGAGCCACCAGGGAAGCCATGGAGGCTCAGTTGGTATTGGTGATTTTTAACAAAATTGTTTCAGAAATTCAAAACATCTGTCTGATTTGTTGCATTTTATGTAAAAACACGAATTTAGTACATGACATAGGAAACTAAGCTCATAATTTCTTAAAATGTACAGCTCAATTTAAACAAGTGAGCTCTTTTCTAAATAGGCTAAAAGGAGGAAGGTTTTATAGGTTCCCATTTAATCACGTCTAAGCTTGTGATCCAAAATCACTGCAGATGGTGATTGCAGCCATGAAATTAAAAGACACTTACTCCTTGGAAGGAAAGTTATGACCAACCTAGAGAGCATATTCAAAAGCAGAGACATTACTTTGCCAACAAAGGTCTGTGTAGTTAGATCAGATCAGATCAGATCAGTCGCTCAGTCCTGTCCGACTCTTTGCGACCCCATGAATCGCAGCATGCCAGGCCACCCTGTCCATCACCAACTCCCGGAGTTCACTCAGACTCACATCCATCCAGTCAGTGATGCCATCCAGCCATCTCATCCTCTGTCGTCCCCTTCTCCTCCTGCCCCCAATCCCTCCCAGCATCAGTGTCTTTTCCAATGAGTCAACTCTTCACATGAGGTGGCCAAAGTACTGGAGTTTCAGCTTTAGCATCATTCCTTCCAAAGAAATCCCAGGGCTGATCTCCTTCAGAATGGACTGGTTGGATCTCCTTGCAGTTCAAGGGACTCTCA
>NW_011494680.1:9989908-9990129 GCF_000754665.1 Bison bison bison
CCATAACATCTCTGTCCTTTATCAAGCCCATCTTTGCATGAAATGTTCCCTTGGTATCTCTGATTTTCTTGAAGAGATCCCTAGTCTTTCCCATTCTGTTGTTTTCCTCTATTTCTTTGGATTGATCGCTGAAGAAGGCTTTCTTATCTCTCCTTGCTATTCTTTGGAACTCTGCATTCAGATGTTTATATCTTTCCTTTTCTCCTTTACTTTTCGCTTCT
>NW_011494680.1:9990229-9994095 GCF_000754665.1 Bison bison bison
CATTCAGCTTTCCTCACAGTCCAACTCTCACATCCATACATGACCACAGGAAAAACCATAGCCTTGACTAGACAGACCTTTGTTGGCAAAGTAATGTCTCTGCTTTTGAATATGCTATCTAGGTTGGTCATAACTTTCCTTCCAAGGAGTAAGCGTCTTTTAATTTCATGGCTGCAGTCACCATCTGCAGTGATTTTGGAGCCCCCCAAAAATAAAGTCTGTCACTGTTTCCACTGTTTCCCCATCTATTTCCCATGAAGTGGTGGGACCGGATGCCATGATCTTCGTTTTCTGAATGTTGAGCTTTAAGCCAACATTTTCACTCTCCTCTTTCACTTTCATCAAGAGGCTTTTTAGTTCCTCTTCACTTTCTGCCATAAGGGTGGTGTCATCTGCATATCTGAGTTTATTGATATTTCTCCCGGCAATCTTGATTCCGGCTTGTGTTTTTTCCAGTCCAGCATTTCTCATGATGTACTCTGCTTATAAGTTAAATAAATAGGGTGACAATATACAGCCTTGACGAACTCCTTTTCCTATTTGGAACCAGTCTGTTGTTCCATGTCCAGTTCTAACTGTTGCTTCTTGACCTGCATACACATTTCTCAAGAGGCAGATTAGGTGGTGTGGTATTCCCATCTCTTTCAGAATTTTCCACAGTTTATTGTGATCCACACAGTCAAAGGCTTTGGCATAGTCAATAAAGCAGAAATAGATGTTTTTCTGGAACTCTCTTGCTTTTTCCATGATCCAGCGGATGTTGGCAATTTGATTTCTGGTTCCTCTGCCTTTTCTAAAACCAGCTTGAATATCAGGAAGTTCATGGTTCACATATTGCTGAAGCCTGGCTTGGAGAATTTTGAGCATTATTTTACTACCGTGTGAGATGAGTGCAATTGTGCGGCAGTTTGAGCATTCTTTGGCATTGCCTTTCTTTGGGATTGGAATAAAAACTGACATTTTCCAGTCCTGTGGCCACTGCTGAGTTTTCCAAATTTGCTGGCATATTGAGTGCAGCACTTTCACAGCATCATCTTTCAAGATTGGGAATAGCTCAATTGGAATTCCATCACCTCCACTAGCTTTGTTCATAGTGATGCTTTCTAAGGCCCACTTGACTTCACAAGGCTATGATTTTTCCAGTGGTCATGTATGGATGTGAGAGTTGGACTGTGAAGAAGGCTGAGCGCCAAAGAATTGATGCTTTTGAACTGTTGTGTTGGAGAAGACTCTTGAGAGTCCTATGGACTACAAGGAGATTCAACCAGTCCATTCTAAAGGAGATTGGTCCTGGGTGTTCTTTGGAAGGAATGATGCTAAAGCAGTACTTTGGCCACCTCATAGGAAGAGTTGACACACTGGAAAAGACTCTGATGCTGGGAGGGATTGAGGGCAGGAGGAGAAGGGGACGACAGAGGATGAGATGGCTGGATGGCATCACTGACTCGATGGACGTGAGTTTGAGTGAACTCCAGGAGTTGATGATGGACAGGGAGGCCTGGTGTGCTGGGATTCATGGGGTTGCAAAGAGTCGGACATGACTGAGCGACTGAACTGAACTGAACTGAAGCTTGTGATGTCATCTACATATCTGAGGTTATTGATATTTCTCTCGGCAATCTTGATTCCGGCTTGTGCTTCTTCCAGTCCAGCGTTTCTCATGATGTACTCTGCATATAAGTTAAATAAGCAGGGTGACAGTATATAGTCTTGACGTACTCCTTTTCCTATTTGGAACCAGTCTGTTGTTCCATGTCCAGTTCTAACTGTTGCTCCCTGACCTGCATATAGGTTTCTCAAGAGGCAGGTCAGGTGGTCTGGTATTCCCATTTCTTTTTTTTTTTATTTTATTTTATTTTTAAACTTTACATAATTGTATTAGTTTTGCCAAATATCAAAATGAATCCCATTTCTTTTAGAATTTTCCACAGTTTATTGTGATCCACACAGTCAAAGGCTTTGGCATAGTCAATAAAGCAGAAATAAATGTTTTTCTGGAACTCTCTTTCTTTTTCCATGATCCAGAGGATGTTGGAAATTTGATCTCTGGTTCCTCTGCCTTTTCTAAAACCAGCTTGAAAATCTGAAAGTTCACTGTTCACATATTGTTGAAGCCTGGCTTGGAGAATTTTGAGCGTTACTTTACTAGCGTGTGAGATGAGTGCAATTGTGCAGTAGTTTGAGCATTCTTTGGCTTTGACTTTCTTTGGGACTGGAATGAAAACTGACCTTTTCCAGTCCTGTGACCACTGCTGAATTTTCCAAATTTGCTGGTATACTGAGTACAGCACTTTCACAGTTCATCTTTCAGGATTTGAAATAGCTCAACTGGAATTCCATAATCTCCACTAGCTTTGTTTGTAGTGATGCTTTTTAAGGCCCACTTGACTTCACGTTCCAGGATGTCTGGGTCTAGGTGAGCGATCATACCATCGTAATTATCTAGGTTGTGAAGATCTTTTTTGTACAGTTCTTCTATGTATTCCTGCCACCTCTTCTTAATATCTTCTGCTTCTGTTCAGTTCAGTTCAGTTGCTCAGTCGTGTCCGACTCTTTGCGACCCCATGAATCGCAGCATGCCAGGCCTCCCTGTCCATCACCAACTCCCAGAGTTCACTCAGACTCATGTCCATCGAGTCAGTGATCCCATCCAGCCATCTCATCCTCTGTTGTCCCCTTCTCCTCCTGTCCCCAATCCCTCCCAGCATCAGAGTCTTTTCCAATGAGTCAACTCTTCACATGAGGTGGCCAAAGTACTGGAGTTTCAGCTTTAGCATCATTCCTTCCAAAGAAATCCCAGGGCTAATCTCCTTAAGAATGGACAGGTTGGATCTCCTTGCAGTCCATGGGACTCTCAAGAGTCTTCTCCAACACCACAGTTCAAAAGCATCAATTCTTTGGCACTCAGCTTTCTTCACAGTCCAACTCTCACATCCATACATGACCACTGGAGGTCCATAACATCTCTGTCCTTTATCAAGCCCATCTTTGCATGAAATGTTCCCTTGGTATCTCTGATTTTCTTGAAGAGATCCCTAGTCTTTCCCATTCTGTTGTTTTCCTCTATTTCTTTGGATTGATCGCTGAAGAAGGCTTTCTTATCTCTCCTTGCTATTCTTTGGAACTCTGCATTCAGATGTTTATATCTTTCCTTTTCTCCTTTACTTTTCGCTTCTCTTCTTTTCACAGCTATTTGTAAGGCCTCCCCAGACAGCCATTTTGCTTTTTTGCATTTCTTTTCCATGGGGATGGTCTTGATCCCTGTCTCCTGTCCAATGTCACTAACCTCCGTCCATAATTCACCAGGCACTCTATCAGATCTAGTCTCTTAAATCTATTTCTCACTTCCACTGTATAATCATAGGGATTTGATTTAGGTCCTACCTGAATGGTCTAGTGGTTTTCCCTACTTTCTTCAATTTAAGTCTGAATTTGGCAATAAGGAGTTCATGATCTGAGCCACAGTCAGCTCCTGGTCTTGTTTTTGCTGACTGTATAGAGCTTCTCTATCTTTGGCTGCAAAGAATATAATCAATCAATAACCTCAAATAGGCAGATGACACCACCCTTATGGCAGAAAGTGAAGAGGAACTAAAAAGCCTCTTGATGAAAGTGAAAGAGGAGAGTGAAAAAGTTGGCTTAAAGCTCAACGTTCAGAAAACGATGATCATGGTATCTGGTCCCATCACTTCATGGGAAATAGATGGGGAAACAGTGGAAACAGTGACAGACTTTATTTTTCTGGGCTCCAAAATCACTGCAGATGGTGACTGCAGCCATGAAATTAAAAGACGCTTACTCCTTGGAAGGAAAGTTATGACCAACCTAGATAGCATATTCAAAAGCAGAGACATTACTTTGCCAAC
>NW_011494680.1:9994210-10001234 GCF_000754665.1 Bison bison bison
TATGGATGCGAGAGTTGGACTGTGAAGAAGGCTGAGCACTGAAGAACTGATGCTTTTGAATTGTGGTGTTGGAGAAGACTCTTGAGAGTCCCTTGGACTGCAAGGAGATCCAACCAGTCCATTTTTAAGGAGATTAGCCCTGGGATTTCTTTGGAAGGAATGATGCTAAAGCTGAAATTCCAGTACTTTGGCCACCTCATGCGAAGAGTTGACTCATTGGAAAAGACTCTGATGCTGGGAGGGATTGGGGGCAGGAGGAGAAGCGGATGACAGAGGATGAGATGGCTGGATGGCATCACTGACTCAATGGCCGTGAGTTTGAGTGAAGTCCAGGAGTTGGTGATGGACAGGGAGGCCTGGCGTGCTGCAATTCATGGGGTCGCAAGGAGTCGGACACGACTGAGCGACTGAACTGAACTGAACTGAAGCTTGTGATGAGACCCGGTTTTGATATCTGGATCAAAAAGATCCCCTGGAAAAGGGAACAGTTACCCACTCCAGTATTCTTGCCTGGAGAATTCCATGGACAGAGGAGCCTGGCATGCTGTTGTCCAATGGATCGCAAGGAGTTGAACACATCTAGTGACTGTCACTTTCACTTCAAGCTTGTGATGGTTGATTAAGAATAAACTCAGAAGCACACACTTAAACTTGACAGCACCACTGTACTTCATTTGCTGATGTGATGTGGACTCCATGCTGAAGGAAGGGACTTGTAAGAACCCAGATAACAGCCTTATGTAGAGGAAAAGCAACTTTTCTTTTCAATGGCTCTAACAGTCACTCCTATGGACTCAGCTGTCTTTCAGTATGTGGTGATTAATACTCCAGGTGCATGTTTTACTAAAATCTGTTGATAAGCACAGATTCTTTGATGTCAATATAGGTCTATAGGAGCCAAAGTGAAGTAAAGATTTGGTGGCTGAGGGGTAGAAAAATCTAGCTATGTATGCACCCTTAACCACTCACCTACCCACTCTTTAAAATAGAGCAATGATTAAACAAACAAACAAACAAAAACAGTGTGTGGAATCTGGACTGACTACTTATCTAGCTTACATTTACCTTACCCTTGCCAATTTCTCTTTATCCTTTAAAAAGTCATGAGCAAATATATATGACTAAGAAACACAATGTTGCTCTTTAAGACTACAGAAATTCAACAACCAAAAAAAGCTTTCTCTCTTAATATTTGACTCAGAAGGACAGATGACTAATGTACTTGGAATCAGTAAATGGGAAATCATTTTTCAAGTTGAAGTAAGTCACCCTGGTAGAGTATTTGAATTGAACAGATCTCGTTATCAGCATAATTCACTCGAAGCTCCTTTGGGCTAAGCCGTGCTCAGCGGTACACTGAGAATCGATGGAGCTATCACAGCCCAAGAAACAGGTGGTACGTATCTGGAGACACTGACAAACTCTTCTTGAAAAAGCCCTAAACTATCCTATAATTGCCTGTTGTGCTCAAGCCAAAAGCATTGACAAAAAATATGAGAAAAATAAAGCAATAAATGCTGTAAGAAAAATGAATGGATTGGGGACATTTTTCTCTATTTCAGAGCCAACTGCTGTTATAAATTATGAAAGTTCTTGTTCCTGAAATGAAGGGGTGAGCGCTTCATGGAGCTCCCTCCTCCTTTAACTTTTTCCCACTGGTGCTCTTAGTTCCTTTTATCCTTCTAACAAATGCTAAAAGTAAAATATCTTTTGTGACTTTAATAATGTATTTTCAAGAAACTCAAAAAACCCATTTCTCTTAGAAGTGAGGGGAAGTGATGGCACAGTCTTTTCATGTTTTTGTGGTTCTAAGCAATAATTTACTACATATAAAATTTTCTTCCATTTTTATTGCCATATAGTTAGTTCACAATGTGGTGTTAGTTTCCGTTGTACAGCAAAGTGAACCAGTTATACATATACATATATCCCCTCTTTCTTTTCCCGTATAGGTCATTACGGAGTATTGAGTAGAGTTCCCTGTGCTGTACAATAGGTTCTTATTGTCTATTTTTTAAAAAGAATGAAATAATGTCATTTGCAGCAACACATATGGACCTAGAGATTGTCATATGGAGTGAAATAAATCAGATAGAGAAAGACAAATATCATATGATATCACTCTTATGTGAAATCTAAAAGACGGTAACAATGCTTTGCTTTTTTCTCCTTCATTAGGAAGAAGCTCTATAGAGCAATAGCAATAAAATTGTCTTTAACAGAAATACTTCTGCTATTATTTCTGGTTTAGTAGACATAAATTTATAATGAAGTTTGGGCAATGTAACTTTTAAAAAGGTGTTGATCATTAACGGTTAATGTCAGAGAGAAACTGGTTAGATTCTGGATATATCCTAGTGGAAGACACTACCTCCTGTCTCCACAAATGTCTTTTAAAAATAGCATTATTTATCTAGGAAAACACATGATATGCTGTGCTCAGTCGTGTCTCTGTGACCCCATGGACTTTAGCCCACCAGGCTCCTCTGTCCATGTAGAATCTCCAGGCAAGAAAACTGGAGTGGGTTGCCATGCCCCCCTCCAGGGGATCTTCCCAACCCGGGGATCAAACCCAGGTCTCCTCCATTGTAGGCAGATTCTTTACCATCTGAGCCACCAGGGAAGGCCCACATGATATGCTATTCCAGCCTAAATCTTTTCTTTCCTGGAGTACTTGGGTCCTTTGTAAAATATGATGTGAAAGATGTTGCCTCCTCTGTAAACAGCTCTTCATCCCTTGATTTTTTTCTCACCCTCTAAGTTTTTATTTCATTTGTGCTCTAAGGAAATGGAACATAGGCCACCCAACTTGAATATTAAATCTGCAAGCATATTTTTCTTTCAGTTTTCTTGATAGATCCTCAGCACTTTCAGTCCTCAGCACCTACTCTCAATGTCACCACTATCTGCCTTAATCCTTCTTAATTGCTCATTTTCATTTTTTCACTCTGTTTTTTTAAAATGGCATTTCCCTAATCATTAGTTCTCAATTTACTCTAGTATGACAGCTTTAATTTTCACCCATCTAATTGAAACCACCTTTATTAAAAGTCTGATTTTTAAGCAAGCAATTTTGAATGTTCTTGATGATTCTTCTCCATGTGTTTTGGTCAGTAGACTCACCAGACTTAAAGTTCACACAGGAAATGCAATTTTATGAACAACAAGCCATGCAGTAAATTTTCATGGTGATATTAATGGTACTGTGTTCTTTTGGGAATTTCATCACATTGTTTCTTTATTACTATCTTTATCTTCATAAGAAAAAGATATACAGTGTTTGTGACAATATAGCATGTTGTGACTTTTTAATAATTTATGGTAAACAAAAAGATTTTCAAAGCAATTTGGATTTCTGACTTGAAAATTATGTTTCTTATGAAAAGTATAACAGAAATTTTGCTTTGATCCAACACTGGCGATTTCCATCTCCTCATTAGTGGTCTATTTCCAAGTCGTCCTTATAGTAGAGTGAACTTAGTTCTGGCCACTACCAATCATTTCCAAAAAGGAACTGAATGCCCGAAGGCAACACTAATGTAACTGGTATTTTAGTCCAAATCCAGATAGGTTTAAAGATGCATCTGGGCATGTTTGTGTGGACCACTCAGATGTGTCTTTGCACATGAGACCGAAGAGCATCCCGAGAGAGAACAGTGAAGGAAGGAGTCAGCCTCAGTAAGTCCAAGCCTACTAAAATGTTTTCAGCAATGGGAGGGGAGAGAGAACTTCTGAGTTTGTATGGTATCTGTCAACTGGATTTGTCTCCCAAATCCCAGAAAACTGGATTCTATGGGAAACAAGCAAGCACAAACGGAAGGTAGCAGTCTCAGTGAAAACTCTACAGTGGCACCTTCTCCATCAAAGTCACTGCTGTGAGAGAATCCTAGCATCCTAGTTTGTGCATGTGGCAAGAGCTGGGACCCAACAGAACCCTGGGTCCTAAGGAGCAGCATCAGCACCAGTGGGAGCAAATATGCTGTAAACATACATGTGAACCCTCTGTGAATTTCAACAATCCCAAGGGGTCACTCTGCATCCATTTGAGATCACTTCAGCAGATAGGGTAAAATCAGTTACTTACTGCTTTTATGGGGCCCCACCTGGGCCCATTGGCTAGTGAAGCAAGGAGATACTTACATTCCACATCATCTAACCAATATACTAAAGCAATGAAAAAGAATAATATGCTTAGAAACACACACATGCGCGCACACACTCACTTCTGTCAGACCATGTATTACACTTTTGCAGTTTTTTCACCTCTAAAACTTTCCTTGATAATCATTTAATTCACTTAACTAAAAAAATTAAAGATTGGAAAATAGATCACATCTTCCCAGGAACCTCTGTGACTCAGATGGTAAAAAATCTGCCTGCAACATAGGAGACCCGGGGTTTGATCCCTGGGTCAAGAAGATCCCCTGGAGAAGGGAATGGCTACTCACTCCAGTATCCTTGCCTAGAGAATGCCCTGGACAGAGGAACCTGGTGGGCTAGAGTCCACAGAGTTGCAAAGAGTTGGACGCGACTAACAATTCACTTTTTTCCCCTGGAGTCTATGGTCTTTCAGATATATATGCCCTTTACCACAGTGCTCCATTGTAAGTCAACTAGAAGAATGTCTTTCTTTTGCAAGTGCAACAGAGTATAAATAATTCAACAGCAGAGTCTAATGTAGTTATAACAGTGTTTTTATTCCATACTCAATATCATCACTACATTCAGCAGCAGGTGGTAGAATTTACAGCTGTACTTTCTTCTAAACACTGTCTTATGTAAAGGCAAAGAACCATTGCTGGCAGTTGGATGAAATCAATATTCAGTGAATGGCTATTTGGAGTAATAGAGGACCTGAGACACAGGTGTCCAAACTAGGGACTGGGGAATGGTACCTCTGGTTATTGCTGTTATTATTACTGAGCAAGAGCCGTGTTCTCATTCTGCCTTCCAACCGTGCTTCTCTCTGGGCCTTTCATAAACGGCCAGAGGGTGCTGATAACTTAGAAAAGGTACAAACATTTCTGAGAATTGCATTTTGTTCTGAAGTGTAATAGTCAAGATCCACCATCTTATCTGTCATCAGAGTCTGTGATCCAGATAGGATTGTGCCAACCAATTATAGGTAAAAGATCACCAGGGAGAAAGGAATGTGGTCAGTAGTTTAGAGTTCAGTTCAGTTCAGCTGCTCAGTTGTGTCCAACTCTTCACGACACCAGGGACCCCAGCACGCCAGGTTCACTTGTCTATCACCGACTCCCGGAATTTACTCAAACTCATCTCCATTGAGTCAGTGATGCCATCCAACCATCTCATCCTCTGCCATCCCCTTCTCCTTCTGCCTTCAATCTTTCCCAGCATCAAGGTCTTTTCCAATGAGTCAGCTCTTTGCATCAGGTGGCAAAAGTTTTGGAGTTTCAGCTTCAATATCAGTCCTTCCAATGAACACTCAGGACTCATCTCCTTTAGGATGGACTGGTTGGATCTCCTTGCAGTCCAAGGGACTCTCAACAATCTTCTCCAACAGCACAGTTCAAAAGCATCAATTCTTCGGCGCTCAGCTTTCTTTATAGTCCAACTCTCACATCCATACACGACTACTGGGAAAACCACAGCCTTGATGAAATGGACCTTTGTTGGCAAAGTGATGTCTCTGATTTTTAATATGCTGTCTAGGTTGGTCATAATTTTCCTTCGAAGGAGTAAGTGTCTTTTAATTTCACCATCTTCAGGGATTTTGGAGCCCCCCAAAATAAAGTCAGCCACTGTTTCCCCAACTATTTGCCATGAAGTGATGGGACCAGATGCCATGATCTTCATTTTATAAATGCTGAGTTTTAAGTGAACTTTTTCACTTTCCTCTTTCACTTTCATCAAGAGGCTCTTTAGTTCTTCACTTTCTGCCATAAGGGTGGTGTCATCTACATATCTGAAGTTATTGATATTTCTCCCAGTAATCTTGATTCCAACTTGTGCTTCCTCCAGCCCAGCGTTTCTCATGATGTACTCTGCATCATGCAGATGTGCATGCAATATGGGAGACCCGGGTTCAATCCCTGGGTTGGAAAGATCCACTGGAGAAGGGAAAGGCTAGCCACTCCAGTATTCTGGCCTGGAGAGTTCCATGGACTGTATAGTTCATGGGGTCACAAAGAGTCAGACACGACTGAGCGACTTTCACTCACTCACTCACTCTGCATATAAGTTAAATAACCAGGGTGACAATATACAGCCTTGATGTACTCCTTTTCCTATTTGGAACCAGTCTGTTGTTCCATGTCCAGTTCTAACTGTTGCTTCTTGACCTGCATACAGGTTTCTCAAGAGGCATGTCAGGTGGTCTGGTATTCCCATCTCTTTCAGAATTTTCCACAGTTTATTGTGATCCAGTCAAAGGCTTTGGCATAGTCAATAAAGCAGAAATAGATGTTTTTCTGGAACTCTCTTGCTTTTTCAATGATCCAGCTGATGCTAGTAATTTGAGCTCTGGTTCCTCTACTTGTCAAACTGCCATGGGCACAGAAATTCACTGCAGGGATCTTGTTAAAATGTAAATTGTGACATACTAGGTTTGGAGCTAGGTTCAAGAATTTGCTTTTCTAGCAAGTTGATGCTGATGGTTGTTCAAGACAATTGTGTAAGACAGTGTCTAGGATCCAAGATAAAGTGATACTTGCAAGCATCTGAAGGGACTTGTAAATTATTCTATAGCAAAAGAAAACTACAGGAAAGTTTACACTTCAAAATACCATGACTAGGACTTCCCTGGTGGTCCAGTGTTTAAGGCTTCAATGCTCCCAGTGCAGGGACATGGGTTCAATAGCTGGTTGGGGAACTCTAAAATATATTCTCTGTTCTAAAAAGAGATTGTCATCTTGTAAATAACAAAAGACATTGGGCATTCATATTTTATTGTAACTCAAATATACCACCAGTCAATGTTCTCAGATCACATCAGATAAAGTTAATGCTCAAATTTCCTTGGCTGTGGCTCTCACCTACATTTCTTGGGGATTGTGTGGCT
>NW_011494680.1:10001400-10003495 GCF_000754665.1 Bison bison bison
TTCAGAGGAGAAAAATCCATCAGTGTAAAACTACTACTGTCCCCTCTCCCTCCCTTGCAGCTCGCTCCTCCACCGGGAAAGAGGTGTGAAAGGAAATAAAATTTAACTAAAAAATAAAATATTGAAAAATAAGATAGCATCTTCCCTGGAGCCTTTGTGGCTCAGATGGTAAAAAATCTGCCTGCAATGCAGGAGACCGGGGTTTGATCCCTGGGTCAGGAAGATCCCCTGGAGAAGGGAATGGCTTCTTTCTTTTCCCTTTCTCTAGTACCATGAGTCTCAAAGTGTGAACTTTGAACCAGCACATCATTACAACCTGGAACATGTTAGAAATGCAAATTATTGAGCTCACATCACAACTCCAGAATCAGAGACTTGGGGATGGGGACTGAGGTCCAGTGACCTGTGATGTAAACAACCCTCTGGATGGGTTTTAGCACAGCAACTCTAAAACATTGTGTGGGTATGTGTGTGTGTGTATGCTCAGTTGTTCCATTCCTGCAGCCGTAATGACCGATCCTCTGCCTCTGCTTAATGGCTGTAATCACTGTGTGTTTTCTTTCAGGCAAGCTTAGCTCTGAGAAGCAATATGGAGTGGTTTTTTGCCTAAATAACTCAAGCACAGTGTATTACACTATATGATGCCAAATTTTATCATCATAAGTGGATGCAGGTTGATATTTTAATTGCGTTTTCATCCAGCCCACTTTGGAAGGATGCATTAGAGGCGAAACAGAGAAGCAAATTTACAACTCAGTGCAGTCCTAGTCTCGTGCTGCTCATACATGCAGTGACTGGACTTTGGGGGTCAATTTGCTGAGAAGGACACAAAAGGCTACAAAGATGGGGTGACCCTGGCTCTCAGAAACTGAGGAAAACTGTATGTAAATGATACAGAACAGGCCTTATTATTTTTATATTAAAAAGTTTTAAGAAATTAAGCAAAGAGGATAAATGGGCATAGTGTTCAGATATTTCTAAATAGAATGGCATTTGGTCTAATAGTCTGGGGGTGGAATTATGACCACTCATTTAGGTAAAGTTTTATTTGAACTAAAATTAAAAATAGGACTCTCCCTTCTTCCTTGACAAAGAGTCTGTGTAACTGGTGGAATCTCCTCAGGACTTTAGGTGAATGTTTGCTTTTGAGGGGTTTCCAATGATCATCTCACCAAATTTTTTCTTGCACTTTTAGGAACTTCAGAAGTTCCTCGGGTCTGGTTAAAGCAAAATGGGAAAGAAAAGTTTTGTCCTTTCATCTCTGCCTGAAACTTCTTAATCAGAGCCTCTTGGCTAGCCATAAATTCTGAGTATCTTCTCTCATCAAGATTGCCAAGATCGTCTTGTTACACCCAGATGAAAATAAATCATGATTTCTTTCCATCACCCAGAATGGATGAGAATTTTACTGGTCAGTTCTCTGTTGAAGTGCCCTTGATAAAATTGTTCAATACTGTACATTACAGAAGTTATTTCTGTGGACGAGGCAGAACCTCTTTGTGGGGAAAGAAACTAGACTGTAGGGAGCAGAGTGGTGGGCAAGATTAAACCCAACTGTATGACAAGGTTTGTGAAGGAGGTGATATGAGTTATAGCACAGAAGAGCGGCTAGGATTTTAGTAGGAAAAACTAAGGCACTCCAGAGTTCAAAGTTTATCACAAGCAGGCTGATAGATTACAATGAAACCAGAGAAAGAGGTAAGATTTCCTGAGGTAGAGAAACATTTGTATTCCTTTATAACTCATGGGAGCAAACTGGGTCCACAGCCCAGCCCTGAGGCCCCAGGAACACCCAAGTTCTGTTCTCAGGTTCCCACAATCCACAGAGCTGGGCAAATCTGTTTCGTGAGCTATGTCTCTGACCAAACGATTCTGTTGCTTCTTTCCTTTTTAGACTATTGCAATTACAGTAAATTCTCTACACTGATTATTTGGCTCAACTTTCAAATCACTTGTCACACATAGAACACTGAGGTGAGTTAAAAAGTATCAATGAGTTGGGAAGAAAAAAAGACTTTGCCAAATTTAGAACATCATTTTTCAGAAGACATTTGGAACTCTTCTTCCAAAATGTCAGCCTTAGTTTTTTGTTTTT
>NW_011494680.1:10003595-10011130 GCF_000754665.1 Bison bison bison
TCTCAGCCTTAGTTGTTTTTTTTTTTTTAACCAATGCATTTTTTTATTTTTAGAAGTGAGCAAATTCTTTGAGAAGGCATCTCATTTTACTTTTTTTCATACTTATCAGAATGTTATAAAGACTTGTATCATTATTATTTAAACTTTATCTAAATTTTGTCTATTGAATTCTCTAATGAGATGCTTTTATTTCTCTGCTTGGATCCTTCTATGAAGAGGCATTAGCTAGGAAGGCAGTTTGGTCTCATAAAAGGAGCAAGGAAGCAGGAAGCTGGATGTATGGTCCTGTTTCTATCATCTTCTGACTGAGCAAGAAATAACATCTTCTGTACCTCGGCTTCTTACCATATTTCTTATAAAAGGATAGATACAAACTGGTATCTGTCTCTAATGATCTCACATGGATGAAATTGGACTAAAAGAAGATAGGTGGATGAGAAAAGTTTAGATAAAAATGTTTTGATTGTTGCAACAATTAATTAAGATTCTCAAGGTTATAGAGAGAAGTTTACTAATAAAGACATGGTTTTATTCTGAGCCTTAGCCTTTGCGTCCAATGTGATGCTGGTTTTCAATATCTCAAAGGTTGAGAAATTTGAGCAAGAATGTTTGTAAACACTCTGGCTAGAAATCTGTTTGCCTATAAATTTTAATGGGGGAAATTTAATCAAGGCATTAAGTAAATGTCAGAAATCAAGTATAGTACTCCAAATTTTTTAAAAAAGGATTGTGATTTAACCAATGATTACAAAGTCTTTTGCAGGTTTATTTACATTTTTGTGTCTGAGAAGCTTTCTGTGTTTTAATCTAAGTCCATCAGCCTTGTGCCTTTGGCACATTTTATCATGGTGTTCTCCTTCTGGCATATGATGGACTATTTCTTTATTCCTTTCTACAGTCTCTCTCTCTTTTCACTCCTTCTGGATTCTTATATCTGGACAATCTGTACTCTTTAAAGATAATCTTAGTACTTAACCACTGTCATCTTCTGAGTCACTTAGGTGCATGCATGGGACATTTTAAGAATGTAAACTACTTGCCATCGGCAAAGAAAATGGAGCCAAGTAGAGACTGTGCTGAGAATCCCCATGGAGACAGCTGAGCCAAAACTCCAGGGCGCTCTTACCCACACAAAGGTGTGTTCACACCGACCTCAGCACATGTTACAAAGTTCTCAGTTCAGTAAGTGATCTTACGACTCCAGATTCTTTATGGGATTTTGTAATAATTACAAAGGATGGTATTTAAGTTTTATGGGAGAAAATAATTCTTCCATATTTACATTTGATGGAAGAACTATCGTACAATTATGAAATGAAAGTAAGAATAGAGCGTGACATTTAAAAATCATTTTTCAACATATGAATAGTGGTTGATCTTAAATCCAAATGTACCATGTATATAAATAGCATCAATTATTTAGCAGTAAGGATCATATATTATATGTCTTTCATAGTAAGTTTGATATATTAAACCACAGGAAGAGAGTTTCTAAATTCAGAGCTTGCTCAAATTAGTGCCCAAGGGGCACGGATAAATGTGCAGATAGGGGTCCTATTTTGTAGCAAGAGTCTGGTTACTCCACAGACTCAGGTAGCTGATGAACTAGGATAAATTTTTTCCTTTCCAGAAAGGTGTTTTTAACTTTACACATTTCTCTTTTCTGTTATTTTACTAATCAAATTCACACAAGTTGATCTACAGGTTGCAATAGTTCTCTATTTTGCAGGTATGCATGCCTTCTTCTTTAATACATGTTAAAATGGGAAAAAAAAAATTTGAGGAGAGGTGTATCCTGGGTACCTTAGATGAATTAAGACACCCTGCCCTGTCTCCCAGTCACACCACACATTGGAAAGTGTAGGTAGTGGGCTGTTGTTGGGGATGCTGAGCACATTGGCAATGTTCTCTTTTCCTCTCAGTCCCTGTAATTGTGCTGTCTGGGTGTGAAAGCTGTGTGGAGTCACCCCCAAGTGGCTACCAATGACTGTGAGAGTGAGTACATGCACCAAAAACCTGCAGCATGCTAAGAAAATGCCCAGTTTATGTTAAAACTGTGGAATGGGAGAACAGTGGCCGTGAATCTGAAATTCCAAATTACTCAATTTATTGTGGTGTGTAAAGCTCGATACTTGTTTTCTATAGTGAATTCATGGCAAGTTCTTTTCCTTTATTTTTTTCTTACATTGGTATTTAACCCTTAGAGCTCCACAGTGTGCTAGGTGTGGATGTGTAAATGTGGAACTAGTGTGGAAACTGAAGATTTGTGATCTTGGGTCACATCTACAAGACTGGGGTTGGAGCCACCACAGTCTGACCACAGAGCCACACACTTGTGTGTTTATTCAGTAGCGTCCAACTCTCTGCAACTCTATGGACTGTAGTCCACCAGGCTCTGCCAGGCTCTTCTGTCCATGGGATTTCCCAGGCAAGCATACTGTAGTCGGGTGCCATTCCCTTCTCCAGGGTATCTGCTCCACCCAGGGACTGAACCTGCGTCTCTTGCATTGCAGGTAGGTTCTTTACCATCTGAGCCACCAGGGAAGCCCCATGTTGGATCAGGGATCACATGAATAATCTTATTTAAATTCAGTTATCTCTGAACAGCCCTGTTTACACAATTGATTACATTCTGAGGTACTGGCCATGAGGACTTCAACTTCTGGACTTTTTTGAGGGAACACAATCCACCCTAGAGGAGGCACTAGAGACCAGAGAGGTTTAACAGCATCCCTAAAATCATACAGCTTGGATGGGGTCGAAAGTTATATTAGCCACCATGACTGTACATGATCCTATTTCCGCTACCCTGTGGTCTTGTTTAATGGCTGGAAAAATACAGCAAATAGGAGAAGCAGACTTTATATTTTCAGAGTTTAATATAGCCATGGAGGGTCATTGAGAGGGTGGACTGAATTGGTGCAAAGTGACCAGTTTTGGAGTCTGTGTGTGGCCATTAACTGCTGATTGATGAAGTCTTGGTCCACCAAGAGCTGCCTGCAACCCATGCAGCATGCAAAACCTTATCCAGGCTTTCTTATTTGTTTATCCCCCATGCCTTGACTGGGCACCTCCTCTGCTGTGTCAGACTGGCAGGGACAAGTCCATACAAGATGGCCCCCCTGCCCTTGCAGCCCCACCTTCGTTCCAGTGGGGCAGACGGGCAATGTACCAGAGATACTGAATTCTCTGGGCAGAGAGTGCCAAAGAGAAGTGAAGCAGGATAGGGGGATGAGACGGGGCGAGAAACGTGGAGGTCTGAGACAGACAGTGCTCCAGGCAGAAGAGGAGAAAGTAAAAGGTTCCCAGGTAGGACAGAGCCCACCTCTCAAGAAAGAGGAGGAAGGAGAGGGTACCTGAGAGCTGGGGCTAGGGAGGGAGTGAGAAGACGACAGCAAAGAGAAGGCTGGCAGTCAGGGTCAGAAGGCCAGGTGAGTCAAGGTGAAGCACTGGGGTTTCCTTCTAAGTGTAGTGTGCAGCCTCTGGGGTGTTGTGTGTGTGTGTGTGTGTGTGTGTGTTTGGTGTGTGTGTGTGTGTGTGTGAAGGGAGGTGAATATCCTCTGATTTCCATTTGGGGAGGGTTATTCTGGGAGTTATATGGACTGCCTTGGGTTTGCAATTGGGGAGC
Organism: Bison bison bison; assembly: GCF_000754665.1. Taxonomy (NCBI): domain Eukaryota; kingdom Metazoa; phylum Chordata; class Mammalia; order Artiodactyla; family Bovidae; genus Bison; species Bison bison. Next base: position 10,007,224 of record NW_011494680.1, read on the forward strand.
ATGGAAACAGGGGGTCCAGTTAAGATCATTCAGTGAATCAACTGGAACCTTCCACTGCATGAGGAAATAATATATGTGCAAGACAAGCTTACACCTCCAGGTCCTCAAATCTTGAGTTTTATTTTTGGCAAGACTATGGGCTGCACTTTCTGTGAACTTGAATCAGCCCCCTCGTCACGGAGAGGCCAATGTGCGTCATAACATAGTGAAAAAGGTGGAAGATTTTTCTGCCTTTAGGTTTGTGAGTTGTGGGTGTGTAGTACAATATGAGATTCCTGAGAGTGAGGGGCATGTATGGAGAGTCAGAATATCATTTTCCAGGAGCTGCTGGAATGGGTGTGATTGTTAATTTCACTCCACAAGGTCACATGGAGGTAAGAGAGGCCTACTTGAAATGACCATGCTTTCCCCAGCAAAGCAGCCTTCCTGTTTGGCTGGAGGCCTGGGGACAAGGCCTGAGCAGACCGGGTCTAGCAGCAAGTCTGCTACAGCTAATCCCCCGGTATCCTGTCTGGCCACCAGGATGGAAACCGCCTTGACTCTCCAGGCATCCCTAGAGGCTGCTTTCCCTCTGCAATCTGATTCTTCTACAAGCGGAGGGCCAAGTCTCTGAGAGCAGGAGCCAGGAAATACGGGGCACCCCCTCTTTGAGAACCAAGGACTCAAAGACCCAAACAATGTTGGCTTGTGGTGGTTCATTGGCGCTAAGCCCCAGAGAAAGATTCCTGTAAAGGGCCTGAATACTTGTTCTGTTTCTCACTGCAATAACACATGAGCAAGGTTGCCTCTGTTCAGAGCTCTCCTGAGCAGGCAGCAGTTACGGGCAGTGGAAGGAAGGAGTCACTGTGCATATATCTTTGTGAATCTGGCTTTCATTGGTGGAATTTTCTAACATCCCCCCAGATGATAGGATATGCCTTTTTGGCATTAGTATCAACCTGAGTCTGTCACAAAGACTGTCACAATGACTCTGGACAAATAAGAACAGTGTGATAGAAAAGTCCAAAGTTTCCATGTAATTAATATAGACTGGATTACTGTGATATTGAATTGTTTGCCTTGGAAATGAACAAAGATCATTCTGTCATTTTTGAGATTGCATCCAGCTACTGCATTTCGGACTCTCTTGTTGACTATGAGGGCTACTCCATTTCTTCTAAGGGATTCTTGCCCACAGTAGTGGATATAATGGTTATCTGAGTTAAATTCACCCATTCTAGTCCATTTTAGTTCACTGATTCTAAAATGTTGATGTTCACTCTTGCCATCTCCTGTTTGACCACTTCCAATTTACCTTGATTCGTGGATCTAACATTCTAGTTCCTATGCGATATTCTTCTTTACAGCATCAGACTTTACTTCCATCACCAGTCACATCCATAACTAGGTGCTGTTTTTGCTTTGGCTCTGTCCCTTCATTCTTTCTGGAGTTATTTCTCTACTCTTCTCCAGTAACATATCAGGCCCCTACCAACCTGGGGAGTTCTTATTTCAGTGTCCTACCTTTTGCCTTTTTGTGCTATTTCTTGGGGTTCTCAAGGTAAGAATATTGAAGTGGTTTGCCATTCCCTTCTCCAGTGGACCATGTTTTGTCAGAACTCTCCACCATGACCCGTCCATCTTGGGTGGCCTTACATGGGCATAGCTCATGGTTTCATTGAGTTAGACAAAGCTGTGGTCCATGTCATCAGATTGGTTAGTTTTCTGTGACTGTTGTTTTCATTCTGTCTGACCTGTGATGGAGAAGGATAAGAGGCTTATGGAAGCTGCCTGATGGGAGAGACTGATTGAGGAGGAAACTGGGTCTTGTTCTGATGGGTGGGGCCATGCTCAGTAAATCTTTATTCCAATTTTCTGTTGATGGGCTGGGCTGTGTTCCCCTCCCCGTTGTTTAACCTGAGGCCAAATATGGTGGAGGTAATGAAGATAATGGCGACCTCCTTCAAAAGGTCCCATGCAAGCACTGTTGCTCTCAGTGCCCCCAACCCTGAAGCAGGCCACCACCAACCCATGCCTCTGCCAGAGACTTCTGGACATTCATGGGCAAGTCTGGGTCAGTCTCTTGTGGGGTCATTGCTCATTTTTTCCTGGGTCCTGGCGCACACAAGGTTTTGTTTGTTTCCAAGGCAAACCATTCAATATCATAGTAATTCAAGTCTATGCCCCAGCCAGTAATGTTGAAGAAGCTGAAGTTGAACAGTTCTGTGAAGACCTACCAAACCTTCTAGAACTAACACTCAAAAAAGATGTCCTTTTCATCATAGGGGACTGGAATGAAAAAGTAGGAAGTCAAGAGATACATGGAGTAACAGGCAAATTTGGTCTTGGAGTACAAAATGAAGCAGGTCAAAGGTTAATAGAGTTTTGCCAAGAGAATGAACTGGTCATAGCAAACACCCTCTTCCAACAACACAAGAGAAGACCCTAAACATGGACATCACTAGATGATCAATACCAAAATCAGATTGATTATAGTCTTTGCAGCCAAAGATGTATAAACTCTATAAAGTCAGCAAAAACAAGACTGGGAACTGACTGTGGCTCAGATCATGAACTCCTTATTGCAAAATTCAAATTTAAATTGAAGAAAGTAGGAAAAACTACTGGACCATTTGGGTAGGACCTAAATCAAATCCCTTATGATTACACAGTGGAAGTGACAAACAGATTTAAGGGATTAGATCTGATAGATAGAGTGCCTGAAGAACTATGGAGCGAGGTCCATGACATTGTACAAAAGGCAGGGATCAAGACCATCCCCAAGAAAAAGAAATAGAAAAAGGCAAAATGGTTGTCTGAGGAGGCCTTACAAATAGCTAAGGAAAGAAAAGACATGAAAGGCAAAGGAGAAAAGGAAAGATAAACCCATTTGAATGCAGGGTTCCAAAGAATAGCAAGGAGAGATAAGAAAGCCTTCCTCAGTGATCAGTGCAAAGAAACAGAGGAAAACAACAGAATGGGAAAGACTAGAGATCTCTTCAAGAATTAGAGATACCAAGGGAACATTTCATGCAAAGATGGGCACAATAAAGGACAGAAATGGTATGGACCTAACAGAAGCAGAAGATATTAAGAAGAGGTGGCAAGAATACAGAGAAGAACTATACAAAAAAGATCTCCATGACCCAGATAACCATGATGGTTTGATCACTCACCTAAAGCCAGACATCCTGAAGTGAGAAGTCAAGTGGGTCTTAGGAAGCATCACTATGAACAAAGCTAGTGGAGGTGATGGAATTTCAGCTGAGTTTTTTAAAATTCTAAAAGATGATGCTGTGAAAGTGCTGCATTCAATATGCCAACAAATTTGGAGAACAGCAGTGGCCACGGGATGGGAAAAGGTCAGTTTTCATTCCAATCCCAAAGAAAGGCAATGCCAAAGAATGTTCAAATTACCACACAATTGCACTCATCTCATATGCTAGCAAAGTAATGCTCAAAATTCTCCAAGTCAGGCTTCAATAGTACGTGAATCATGAAATTCCAGGAGTTCAAGCTGGATGTAGAAAAGGCAGAGGAACCAGAGATCAAATTGCCAACATCTATTGGATCATCGAAAAAGCTAGGGAGTTCCAGAAAAAACATTTACTTTTGCTTTATTGACTGCACCAAAGCCTGTGACTGTGTAGATCACATCAAAGTGTGGAAAATTCTTCAAGAGATGGGAATACCAGAGCACCTGGCTTGCCTCTTGAGAAATCTGTATGCAGATCAGGAAGCAATAGTTAGAACTGGACATGGAACAACAGACTGGTTCCAAATCAGGAAAGGAGTACGTCAAGGCTGTATATTGTCATCCTGCTTATTTAACTTATATGCAGAGTACATCATGAGAAACACTGGGCTGGATGAAGCACAAGCTGGAATCAAGATTGCTAGGAGAAATATCAATAACCTCAGATATGTA
>NW_011494680.1:10011230-10015909 GCF_000754665.1 Bison bison bison
ACAAGCTGGAATCAAGATTGCTAGGAGAAATATCAATAACCTCAGATATGTAAATGACACCACCCTTATGGCAGAAAGTGAAGAAGAACTAAAGAGCCTCTTGATGAAAGTGAAAGTGGAGAATGAAAAAGTTGTCTTAAAACTCAACATTCAGAAAGCTAAGAACATGGCATCCAGTCCCATCACTTCATATATTGGGAAACAGATTGGGAAACAATGGAAACAGGGACAAACTTTAGTTTTGGGGCTCCAAAATCACTGCAGATGGTGACTGCAGCATGAAATTAAAGGACACTTACTCCTTGGAAGAAAAGTTATGACCAAACTAGACAGCATATTAAAAAGCAGAGATATTACTTTGTGAACAAAGATCCATCTATTCAAAGTCATTGTTTTCCCAGTAGTCATGTATGAATGTGAGAGTTGGATCATAAAGAAAGCTGAGTGCCAAAGAATTGATGCTTTTGAACTGTGGTGTTGGAGAAGACTCTTGAGAGTCCCTTGGACTGCAAGGAGATCCAACCAGTCCATCCTAAAGGAGATCAGTCTTGAGTGTTCATTGGAAGGACTGATGCTGAAGTGGAAACTCCAGTACTTTTGCTACCTGATGTGAAGAACTGACTCATTGGAAGAGATCCTGATGCTGGGAAAGATTGAAGGCAAGAAGAGAAGGGGATGACAGGGGATGAGATGGTTGGATGGCATCACCGACTCGATCGACATGAGTTTGAGCAAGCTCTAGGAGTTGGTGATGGACAGGGAGGCCTGGTGTGTTGCAGTCCATGGCATCGCAAAGAGTCAGACACGAGGAGTGACCAAACTGAACTGAACTAAATATACATTGGCCCGTAGACATGAGATTAGAGAGAGTCTTAACTTCCTGATGAATTAAATCTGAATCAAAAAGAAAACAAAGATGTTAGTGACTTTAGAATTAATTGTAGTATCAGAGACAAACTGTTGGAATTAGGGTTTGGGTTATGTGAAAAGGCTTCCCTGGTGGCTCAGATGGTAGAGAGGTAATGAATGTGCCTGCGATGAGGGAAGACCTGGGTTCAATCCCTGGGTCAGAAAGATCCTCTGGAGAAGGGAACAGTAACTCACTCCAGAATTCTTGCCTGGGAAATTCCACGGACAGAGGAGCCTGGTGAGCAAAAGTCTGGTGAGCTATAGTCATGGGTTCACAAAAAGTCAGACACAACTGAGTGACTAACTCTTTCACTTTATGTAAAAAGGGGAAAACCTCCTATAGCTAATGTATTATACTCAAGAGTAGTATTTCCTTTTCAAAATAAGAACAGAATCAATTGGAAAAATTGCTTTGAGAGAGGCACATGCACTGTGGGGTAAGTTTCAAGTGTATCATATACCAGCAACATCAATTATTTTTCTTCCTGTTTATGTTTTATAATAACTTTCATTAATTTGTTAGTTTTAAATCATATTTTGTTTGAAAACACTTCACTGATTCTGAGTCTGCCTTCTTTGAGTTTTTAACATGAAAGTGAAAGTCACTCAGTCATGTCCGACTTTTTGTGACCCCATGGACTATACAGTCCATGGACTTCTCCAGGCCAGAATACTGGAGTGGGTAGCTGTTCCCTTCTCCAGGGAATCTTCCCAATCCAGGGATCGAACCCAGGTCTTCCTCATTTACCAGCTAAGCCACCAGGGAAGCCCAATTTCTTTTTTTTTTTTTTTTTAACATAAATTGAAACACATTTGGATATTCGCCAGCACTAGGGACATCAATACATGTCAAAAACACAGAGGACTGCAACTTTCTTGAAAAAACTACAGGAGATAGTTCTAAAGGGGAATCGGGGCAATGAACCCAGCTTTCAAGGTGTTACACGAAAGTGGAGGAGAATATAAGCAAAGTGTGTTTAATGTTGCCCGTTATGAATTTAGCTGTGAGGGTCAAAGTGAGTTGATATTGCAGATATACGGGACTGATTTTGCTAGGTATCTAGATTTCCCCTCTTTCATTATTGTACATCAGCTGCAGTAAAAATGAATTTGTCTTTGGGTGAAGTAGAAAAGTATAACTTTATTGCTTTGCCTAACAAAGGAGGCCATGGCAGGCTTGTGCTTCTCAACACTGTGTGTCCCAGCCCAGAAGGACTTGGTGAAGAGTTTTATAGCAATGGCTCAAGGATGGGGTTGCTGATAAGGATTAGGGTTTGTGCAGGATCTCAGGTGGTCTGGTCTCCTAATTTTGATGAGGCTCTCTTGTCCTTTTAATCTTGACTCAGGTGGTTTCCTGGCTGCTCTTCTCTTGATTAGCAACTGTTTTGTCCTTTGAAGGGGCTTCCCAGTGGTAAAGACTCCTCCGGCCAATGCAGGAGATGCAAGTTCAATTCCTGGGCTGGGAAGATCCCCTAGAGAAGGACATGACAACCCACTCCAGTATTCTTGCCTGAGAGATCCCATGGATGGAGGAGACTGGCAGGTTACAGCCCATGGGGTCACAAAAGAGTCAGACATGACTTAGTGACTATGCAACAACAATAGCAGTGTTTAAAATAGGTGATTTAATTCTAGAGCTGAAGATTACTTTATAATTGTATTTGAAACGTTCTTTCATGCCTGTTTTTATGTCACTAGAACCAGAGAGTCTTCTCCAAACAAAAGGAGGATGGGATGACTTACATGGATATTATTAGAAAGCATTATTCAAAATATATGTATTTATATTTTTGCTCTTTCATATCTGCTAAATAGTTTGTATTTCCTTTTCTCTTCAGTTCTTTTTTTCCCTGAACTCACAACTTCTTGGAAAGTTTACTGAAGATGTTAGCTCCAGTGGACCATAGGTGGACTTGCTAGGTACCATTTGACTTCCGAATGCTCCCTGCGCATTGGTCCATTCAGGTGACTGTCAGGTGACCAGTCTCCGAGAGGCTACTGGGTCAAGTTGGGACTTTCTGATCCTGTTAGAAAGCTATCCACTGGAGTATTTTTTTTTTCCTCACTCAAGTGCAGTGTCCAAGACAAGCTAGTATCTTCCAGTTGTCTAAGGAGAAACCTGATTAAGAGAGACTACATTCATTTCATTCCCATGATATTTTAAACATCTCTGTTAGCCCACCTGGCTGCCAACCAGTTGTCACCGAATCTTGCTCAGAATGCAGAGAAGTCAACTGCATTTTAGAACATTGACTATTGAAACCTTTACTTCTAGGACTTTAAACACAGAAATCCTTCCATCCTCATTATTCACAATTTGGAGCTAATTTGAAAGGGAAATAAGGAAGTGGAATGGAAATTTAAATATAAGTGGTGCACACATATTATAGTGATGGGTATGTGAAATTTAGCAGCATCACCCCTCAAAATGAAGAGGAAAGTTGTAAACGGAAAATGTTTTTTGTCATAGTTGAGGGTATTTTCCAGTTCTTGGAGGAGGTATAAGTAGACCTGTTTGGCTCCCAGTTTTCCACATTCCTGAAAAGTCACACGTGCAGCTTTCTGAACTTTATGGATTTGCAAGAAAGGTCCATAATGTCTAGGAGAAGTCATTTGACTAATCTCAGTGAACTACATGGGGCAAATAGGGAAGAACAAATAAAGGATGTTCTTAAATGTAGCAACAGAATATCCAGAGGCACCACAGATGCTCACAACAGCTTGTCCTTTTATAATTTTTTTTTTATTGCAAGTCCATTTCCTCTAGGCTACTCGTGGTGACATTAGAGGTGTCACCAGGCCTCATCTTTTTCTTTATGGAAACATGATAGAGAGTAGAAAACATTTAACTACTTTTAAAAAAGACCTTGCAGACTCTAGGTCTAAAAAGAGAGAATGAGGTCTTATGTCATACAGAGTGACATAAGTCAGAAAAGAGAAAAAACAAATATCGTATATCAAAGCATATATGTGAAACCTAGAAGAATGGTACAGATGAGCCTATCTGCAGGGCAAGAGCAGAGATACAGACCTAGAGAAGAGCCTCGTGGACACAGCTGGGAAAAGAGAGGGTGGGACGAATTGAGAAAGTAGCACTGAAATATATACATTACCATGTGGAAAATAGATAGCTACTGAGAAGCTGTTGTATAGCATAGGGAGCTCAGCCTGGTGCTCTGTGATGACCTAAAGGGGCGGGATGCGGGGTGGGAGGAAGGTTCAGGAGGGAGGGGCTATACACATACATGTACACTTTATTGTACCGCAGAAACTAACAACATTGTAAAGGGATTACCCCCCAATTAAAAACTAAAAAAAAATAAAAAATTAAATGCGTCTGTTATGTGTTTTCAAAACTAACCATAGACATTAGAGAAATGGATTGCTTCAACATTTTCAATCAAATAAAATTAAATGGAGAACATGAATGAGAGAGGGATGTCATGCCTTCTATTTAACACTGGATTTCTCACAAAGCTGCAATGCAAGCAAGCTAAATGGAATCATTTTTTGGTTTGTTTGCTTTGTGTTTTGTTTTTTTTTTTAGCCACTGCATATCACATTCAATAAATATTACACACACACACACACACAATTTGTCAGGTTATTTAACAATAACAGAATGCCTTTCAGGCACCTAAAGGGAGTGAATAACCTCTATTGTTTATTCATGTTCTTGAGAAATTAAGACCATTTTGCTCCTCACATTTTAGATCTCTTGCAGAATTCCTGTGGTTGCTGATGCACCTGTAGGAACTGCTGGTCCCCAG
>NW_011494680.1:10016009-10020793 GCF_000754665.1 Bison bison bison
GTGGGGAACAGGTGTTGAGTAAGGACTAGAATCATGTTGTCCATCGTCCATTGTCAGCTGTGGTTCTAATGCTACTTCTGATTACGTTTTTCACATAAAATAACACCATTAGGAACCTGTCAGTTCCTCTTGCCCTGTGAGTGAAAGATTTTTCCTCCCATTTTCTCATGCAGAGCCCCAGCAATGTGAGCCTGAATAAATAAGTCTTGAGCCCCCAGCATCTTCTGTGGATTCTGCCCCGTATGCATTTGTGTGTATCACACACCCCAACGCACACAACATCATGAATCAGAGAACAACAAACAAAAAAATTCTTAATCTCTACATTATATTTCTTGCTACTATTTTTATAACTTACATCATTAGTCTTTACCAGATATTTCTATTTATTTTGTTGATTTTTTTATCTCCTTGATCAACATTGGCTCATTTACTTTCAGACAAAAAATAATTTGAAAATTTTACTTAAAAAAATGTGGTCATGACAAACGGTGTTCATTTTCTCTGGGAGCCCATCTTTTAGTAATCAAAACAGCAAGTGGCTTTGTCTTTCTGTTTTCATAGAAGACCAACTGCTTCTGATGTGGGCTTCATAGTCTACCAACATCTAGAAACAAAAAGGTTTCTAGTACCTTTTACTTGCTTCCCAGGTGGTACTAGTGGTAAAGAACATGCCTACCAATGCAGGAGACATAAGAGACGCGGGTTCGATCTGGGGTTAGGAAGATCTCCTGGAGGGCATGACAATCCACTCCAGTTTTCTTGCCTGGAGAATCCTAAGGACAGAGGAGCCTGGAAGGCTACAGTCCATGGAGTTGCAAAGTCAGACATGACTGAAGCTACTTAGCACATATGCACACTTTTTATTTACTGAGTAATTTCTTTCTTCCCTCCTTCCCTCCCTCCTACCATTCCTCCTCCTTCCCATCTTTCCTTCCTTCTTTGCCCTTATTTCACCACAGATTTGAAATATCTATAAGTAATGATGAAAAATACTCAAAGAGTTTCTCCCTGTTCCCTCTCTCCTACATGAAGTTGTTGAGAAAATACCCAAAGAAAAATGTGCCATCCATTCTCAAAATCTCTTAATTGTCTAATAGTAAATGATATCATTTACTATTACTATTACTATCATTTACTATTTATGTTAATTGAGATTTCTCCTTGGAGCATTGTTATATGAATAATACTAATGGAGTAATTATTCTACCTTCTAAATGCAAATGTGCACATCTTTCCTTGATTTCCCAGAATCATCGTTTCATAAGTATAGCTCTCCCAAGTCCTGCAGGATGCTTGCGGGAGATTTTCTAGCTCTTCCAGCTTCAGCGTCACATATTTTCAGGCTGAAGAAAATGCAAAACAAATGGTTTTGATTGTTTTGAGACTGTGTCTTGACTCATAAACTGCTCTTTTCAAAATTTCCTTGAAAACATTTCTTCTGACCCACATGCTGGAGCACTTTCCCTCAGATGGGAGCATAGGATCCCTGAGTTGTGTCATCATGAACCAACTCTCCTGCAGGGTCCTCCTGGGCAGATGGAGCACCAGCCCTGTGCTCCTGCCAAGACCTTCCTGTTCTGCAGTGTCTGGAGCCTCTGGGCTTTAAATGCTTAAGTTCTTCAGGATCATGGTCAGCAAGAAGAGTGTCATTGCATGTAGGTCTCCTGTGCTGGTGAGATCACCATTCGGTAATTGGTTCAGTTAAGAGAAAACAAAACAAACAAAAAATTAATGTCTCTCAGATGTTAGCAAAGAGGTGGCTTCAACATAATGCAAATCCTTTTTCTGTGAACTAACTACCAGGGAGCTTCCTTTGTCCAAGTTTAATTCCAGAACAAGCTCCAACCTCCCACCTTGAGATGGATGAGAGCTTTAGTGCACGCGCGTGCATGCACACACACACACACCTCCCTGGCTGTCTGAAGCTCTAAGCTCTAAGTGTTAGTTGCTCAGTTGTGTCTGACTCTTTGCAACCCCATGGACTTTTCCCCACCAGGATCCTCTGTCCATGGGATTCTCCAGCAAGAATACCGGAGTGGGTTGCCATTCCCTTCTCCAAGGGATCCTCCCATTCCAGGGATCAAATCTGCATTGCAGAAAGATTTTTTTTTACTGTCTGAGCCACCAGGCTGTCTGAAATCCCAGTGAACTGTGCCCCCGGCAAGTTAAATGGTGGAGGTGGGAGAGTAGGGTGGAAGGTGAATGCACACCCCAGGAACAGCTGTGTGTGGGCACACCTTGCCATGAGTTCTTCCAATTTTAATTAAAGGGGATGAGAAGGAGAATTCCACAGGCAGGTTTGAATGTTTTTATAAAACTCAAGTTATTTTATTAGTTACCTAGGACTGCTGTTGGAGAAGGCAATGGCACCCCACTCCAGTACTCTTGCCTGGAAAATCCCATGGACGGGGGAGCCTGGTGGGCTGCCGTCTATGGGGTCGCACAGAGTCGGACACAACTGAAGTGACTTAGCAGCAGGACTGCTGTAACAAAGTACAAGCTGGGTGGCTTAAGAAGTTTACTATCTCACAGTTCTGGAGGCCAGAAATCTGAAAACAAGGCAGGGTTGATACCTTTCTGGGGCTTCTGGGAGAATCTGTTCCATCCTCCCTCCCAGCGTCCAGTGGTCTCTGGCAGTCCTTGTGTGTCTTGGCTTCTAGACGCATCACTCTGTAGATGCATGTGGCAATCTGCTCTCTGTGTGTGTCGGTGTCCAAATTTCCCTCTTTCGTGGGGATGTCTGTCATATGTGATTTAAAGCCATATTACTGCAATAAGGAAGGCTGCGTGCTGAAGAATCAATGCTTTCAAATTGTGACGCTGGAGAAGACACTTGAGAGTCCCTTGGACTGCAAGGAGATCAAACCAGTCAATCCTAAAGGAAATAAACCCTGAATTTTCATTGGAAGGACTAATGCTGAAGCTGAAGCTCCAATGCTTTGGCCACCAGATGCAAAGAACTGACTCTTTGGAAAAGACTCTGATGTTGGGAAAGATTTAGGGCAGGAGGAGAAATGAGCAACAAAGGATAAGATGGTTGGATGGCATCACTGACTCAATGGACGTGAGTTTAAGCAAACTCCAAGAGATAGTGAAGGACAGGAAAGCCTACAGTCCATGGGGTCGCAGAGAGTTGGACACAACTGAGCAACTAAACAACAACAAAAAGTGCAATATGACCACGTCTGAACCTGATGACACCTGCCAAGACCCCATTTCCAAATAAAGCTGCATTCACAGGCTCTGGGTAGCTGTGATTTTTGAGTGCATGCTATTCAGTTTAGTGCAGGGACCATTATGTGTTGGGAGACATTGATAAAGACCCCATCATCAGCATGATGCACTGCTCAGGAGTCCATGTCCTGCCCCTGGCCTGTCACCTGTTGTGGCTAAGACAAGAAAGTCATTTAGGTTTTATTTTAGAAATATACACTATATGTAATTTTAAATGACTTCTTTCTTTTATTTGATTTTTGAATGGTTATTTTTATTTATTTACTTATTTATTTTTGGCCTCCTGGGTCTTTGTTGCTGCCTGCAAGCTATTCTCTATTTCCTGCGAGCAGGGGCTACTCTGTAGTTGCAATGAGCTGGCTTCTCATTGTGTTGGCTTGTTTTGTTGCAGAGCACGGGCTCAAGGTATGCAGGCTTCAGTAGTTGTGGCTCATGGGTTCAGTAGTTGAAGCTTCTGGGCCCTAGAGCATAGGCTCAATTGTTCTGGAGCATGGGCTTAGTAGTCCTGCAGCATGTGGGATCTTCCTGGATCAGGAATCAGATCCATGTCTCCTGCATTGGCAGGCAGATTCTTTACCACTGAGCCACCAGGAAGTTCTCACTGCTTTCTTTTAGATGAATATTCTCTTTTCCCCACAGGATTGTTTTGCCAGCTTTCAGAAAACAACTCTTATGGGGAAAAGCAGGTTCTCTTTTAGCAGATTAAATTGAGGAAGAAATTCCAGATACGTATACCTACCCACATATTTTTTTGCAACTAACTCTGGTCATGTCTTCATTTTCCCAGGAGTTCAAATACTACTTTATTTTACATTTCTAGTGGTTGCTCTAGAGTAGTTTGCAATATACATTTACCAGTACTCCAAGTCCACTTTCAAATAGCACTGTATTGCTTCATGAGCAGTATGAGTCTTTCCTAGAATCAGGAAAAGATCGAAGGCACAAGGAGAAGGAGGCAGCAGATGATGAAATAGTTGGATGGCATTAGCAACTCAATGGACATGAATTAGAGCAAACTCCTGGAGATAGTGAAGGACAGAGGAGTCTGGCATGCTGCAGTCCATGGGTCACAAAGAATCAGACACGACTTAGTGACAGAACAACAACAACAATGTGTAAGTATATATGTGTGTGTATATATATTTTTGTTTAGTCACTAAGTCATGTCCGACTTTTTGCAACTCCATGAACAGCAGCATGCCGACTCCTCTGTCCTTTACTGTCTCTAGGAGTTTGCTCAAACTCATGTCCATTGAGTCGGTGATGCCATCCAACCATCCAATATATATATACATACATATGTATACATAATAATGTATATATGTTCCAAATAGGAAAAGGAGTACATCAAGGCTATATATTGTCACCCTGCTTATTTAACTTATATGCAGAGTACATCATGAGAAATGCTGGGCTGGAAGAAGCACAAGCTGGAATCAAGATTGCCAGGCAAAATATCAATAACCTCAGATATGCAGATAATACCACCCTTATGGCAGAAAGTGAAGAGGAACTCAAAAGCCTCTTGATGAAAGTGAAAGTGGAGA
>NW_011494680.1:10021360-10028888 GCF_000754665.1 Bison bison bison
CTGACTCATTGGAAAAGACCCTGATGCTGGGAGGGATTGGGAGCAGGAGGAGAAGGGGATGACAGAGGATGAGATGGCTGGATGGCATCACTGACTCGATGGACATGAGTTTGAGTGAACTCTGGGACTTGGTGATGGACAGGGAGGCCTGGTATGCTGTGATTCATGGGGTTGCAAAGAGTTGGACACGACTGAGTTACTGAACTGAACTGAACTGATGTGTGTATACATAATCAAATACATAGTATTATTTTGAACAAACAGGTCCATCTACAATAGGGAAAATAAAACTTTTTATTTACCTCAACTTATTCCTTCTTTGATATTCCTCCTTTCTTTATGTGGATCTGAATTTCTGAACTACATCATTTTCTTTCTCTCTAAAGAATTTTTTAAAACATTTCTTGCAAGGCAGGTCTCCTGGTTATGGATTTCTTCAATGTTTGTTTACCCGAAAAATCTTATTTCTTCTTCACTTCTGAAGGATAATTTCAAAAGTACAGAATTTTAGTTTGTTGGGGATTTTTTTCTCTATACTTATTTCACTCACTCTTTTCTGGCTTGATGGTTTCTAAGGAGAAGTTGTTGATATGATAATTTTTATCTTTGCTCCTCTATATGCAATGTGATTTTTTTCCTCAGGCTTCTTTCAAGATTTGGCACTTTATCTTTGATTTTCTGCAGTTTGAATATGATAGCTTCCACTGTAGTTTTATTTGCATTTATTCTGTTTTCTATTCTCTTATCTTTCTTGTTCTGTAGTTTGGTGTCTGATGTCAATTTTGGAAAATTCTCAGTCATTATTGCTTCAAATATTATTTTTATTTTTCTCTTTTTTTTTCTTAAGGTATTCTCATTATGCATATGTACACTTTTTACAGTTTTCCTACAGATCTTTTTCCTACTTTGCTGAGATGTTGTAAGGATTCAATGAAACAATATATTCAAAATGCTTAGCACAAAGCCTAGAACATAGAGCATGCATGCTGAGTCGCTTCAGTTGTGTCTGACTCTGTGTGACCCTGTGGACTATGACCCGCCAGGCTCCTCTGTCCATGGGAGTCTCCAGGCAAGAATATTGGGGTGGGTAGCCATTCCCTCCTCCAGGGGATCTTTCTGATCCAGGGATCAAACTCGTGCCTCCTGCACGGCAGGCTTATTCTTTACTACTGAGCCACCAGTACCTAGCACTAAAACTGGAGGAACTCTGCATGCTGTCTTGAATAGAAAAGCTAAAGATGAGCAATGGTCACAGAAGTTCTTGAATTGATAGCACTTTATTAGAATTTTAAGAGGTGAAGTCATATTTAATTCTCTCTGGATAAGAAAGCAATGTTTTGGCAGTAGGTATAACTATTGAAGTGTTTAAGGTAGGGACAAAGCAATTTAATTTCCATAAACTATTAAAGTTGACTCCTGAGTTATTAGTCTCTAGGTCACCAAGAAAATGATCATTCATTTTACCAACAGTTTAAAGTTTGGTACATTATGGTCCTCAGATTCTTTTTCTATTTGAAACTTACTTGCAATTATTTTTCTCCATTAAACCATGAAAGTTCCTTCCAACAACTCATGGGAGTTTTCCAGAATTTTCAAGAGCAGGTAGTATCCATTTACTCCCCCCCCCCCCACCACTCTTAGGTATATACACCAAAGAATCAAAAACAGAAACTCAAATAAGTTAATTGTACACCTATTAGCAGCATTAGTCATTATAGTCAAAAGGTATTCATTCACAGATGAATGGACACATGTGGTCCAACCATACAATGGTATATTATGCAGCCATAGAAAGGAATGAAGCACTGACACACGTACAGTACAGGTGAGCTTTGAGAAATAAACCAGACTCAAAAAAAGAGACAGATACTGTGTGATTCCACTTACATAAGGTACCTAGGATGGGAAAAAATCATGGAGACAGAAAATAGCTTAGGGAATGGGGGAGAGAAAAGCAGGGAGTTTTGCTTAAAGGTGACAGTTCTTTGGGTGATGGAAAAGTTCTGAAGACAGACAGTGGCAATGGCTGCACAACAATGTGAGAGCGGAATTAATGCCACTGAACTGTACACCTAAAAATGACTATAATGGCAAATTTTACATTATACATACTTTATCAAACACAATAAACTATCATGAAACCTTTCCATGTGAAACAACAGATAAACTTTAAACCCTATATTGATGTCAAATATGCTCCATTAAAAAGAAAAAACCCAATTCCAAGTAAAGCATGTTTTGAGTAAGTATAAACATGTTCTCCGATTGATTATATTCTTTGCAGCCAAAGATGGAGAAGCCCTATGCAGTCAGCAAAAACGAGATGGAGACCTAACTGTGGCTCAGATTATGAACTCCTTACTGCCAAATTCAGACTTAAATTGAAGAAAGTAGGGAAAACCACTAGACTATTCAGGTATGACCTAAATCCCTTATGATTATACAGTGGAAGTGAAAAATAGATTAAAGGGACTATATCTGATAGAGTGCCTGATGAACTATGGTTGGAGGTTCATGATACTGTACAGGAAACGGAGCAAGACCATCCCTAAGAAAAAGAAATGCAAAAAAGCAAAATGGCTGTCTGAGGAGGCCTTACAAATAGCAGTGAAAAGAAGCGAAGTGAAAAGCCAAGGAGAAAAGGAAAGATAAACCCATTTGAATGCAGGGTTCCAAAGAATAGCAAGGAGAGACAAGAAAGCCTTCCTCAGTGATCAGTGCAAAGAAATAGAGGAAAATAACAGAATGGGAAAGACTAGAGATCTCTTCAAGAAAATTAGAGATACCAAGGGAACATTTCATGCAAAGATGGGCACAATAAAGGACAGAAATGGTATGGACCTAACAGAAGCAGAAGATATTAAGAAGAGGTGGCAAGAATACACAGGAGAACTGTACAAAAAAGAGCTTCATGACCAGGATAATCACGATGGTGTGATCACTGACCTACAGCCAGACATCCTGGAATGTGAAGTCAAGTGGGCCTTAGGAAGCATCACTATGAACAAAGCTAGTGGAGGTGATGGAATTCCAGTTGAGCTAGCTCAAATCCTAAAAGATGGTGCTGTGAAAGTGCTGCACTCAATATGCCAGCAAATTTGGAAAACTCAGCAGTGGCCACGGGACTGGAAAATCTCAGTTTTCATTCCAGTCCCAAAGAAAGGCAATGCCAAAGAATGCTCGAACTACCACACAATTGTACTCATCTCACACACCAGTAAAGTAATGCTCAAAATTTTCCAAGTCAGGCTTCAGCAATATGTGAACCATGAACTTCCAGATGTTCAAGGTGGATTTAGAAAAGGCAGAGGAACCAGACATCAAATTACCAACATCCTCTGGATCATTGCAAAAGCAAGAGAGTTCCAGAAAAACATCTATTTCTGCTTTATTGACTATACCAAAGCCTTTGACTGTGTGGATCACAACAAACAGTGGAAAATTCTGAAAGAGATGGGGGAATACCAGACCACTTGACCTGCCTCTTGAGAAACCTGTATGCAGGTCGGGAAGCAACAGTTAGAACTGGACATAGAACAACAGACTGGTTCCAAATAGGAAAAGGAGTATGTCAAGGCTGTATATTGTCACCCTGCTTATTTAACTTATATGCAGAGTACATCATGAGAAATGCTGGGCTGGAAGAAGCACAAGCTGGAATCAAGATTGTCAGGTGAAATATCAATAACCTCAGATATGTAAATGACACCACCCTTATGGCAGAAAGTGAAGAGGAACTAAAGAGCCTCTTGATGAAAGTGAAAGTGGAGAGTGAAAAAGTTGGCTTAAAGCTCAACATTCAGAAAACGAAGATCATGGCATCTGGTCCCATCACTTCATGGCAAATAGATGGGGAGACAGTGGAAACAATGGGTGACTTTATTTTTGGGGGCTCCAAAATCACTACAGAAGGTGACTGCAGCCATGAAATAAAAAGACACTTTCCTTTGAAGGAAAGCTATGACCAACCTAGATAGCATATTAGAAAGCAGAGACATTACTTTGTAAACAAAAGTCCATCTCATCAAGGCTGTGGTTTTTCCAGTAGTCATGTATGGATGTAAGAATTGGACTGTGAAGAAAGCTGAGCGCGGAAGAATTGGTGCTTTTGAACTGTGGTGTTGGAGAAGACTCTTGAGAGTCCCTTGGACTGCAAGGAGTCCAACCAGTCCATTCTAAAGGAGATCACTCCCGGGTGTTCACTGGAAGGACTGATGTTGAAGCTGAAACTCCAATACTTTGGCCACCTGATGCAAAAAGCTGACTCATTTGAAAAGATCCTGATGCTGGGAAGGATTGAGGCCAGGAGGAGAAGGGGATGACAGAGGATGAGATAGTTGGATGGCATCACAGACTCAATTGACATAAGTTTGAATAAACTCCAGGAGTTGGTGATGGACAGGGAGACCTGGTGTGCGGCAGTCCATGGGGTCGCAAAGAGTTGGACATGACTGAACTACTGAATTGAACTGAGTCTCACAGATCAATTCCCAAAGCAGAAAGAAATCTGACCAGAATTTGACTGACCCCAGTGCAGTGGCTCAGGGGAACTGGGAAACCACTGGTTGGGATGGTAGAGTCCTGAGGCTAACCAGGGTTAGAGGAATGAACCATAATACACAGTGTGGTGGAGTGTCTGAGGTCATCAGTGGAGCTCCACACTCTGGGCAAGGACCTGTGGAGAACTGATGCTCCTACCTTGTTAATGATTCCTCCATTTTCAACAACTCCTTCAGCACCAACTATGACAAGATCCACGTTATCCATGATGTAGCCAACTGCAGCATCAGGGAACACAGTGAAGGGGACACTGAGGTGGCAGAGGGCTTTGGCCATCTTCTTACCTGATAAGTCAGGCTGTGACTCTGTAATGTACACACTGAAATGCTTCTTGGTGCCAGGGCAGTTTCCCAGACTCTCAGGACCACTCTGGGGGTAGGTGTGCATTAATATTCTTGCCCCATCTTTGATCAAAGTATGGCATAGATCTGCAATTTTATTTCTCGACAGTGATATTCTCCTGAGGAAAATCTCTCCCCGCTCATGATGATCTTTCTACATTTGGAGTAATCAGAGTATTCCAGGGAGGTACGGCTGATGAAGCACAGGAGCTCACCGCCCGACGACACGGCCACTGAAGAGTCCATGCCCCTGGGTTTCTGTGGCCCTGGTGAGATTCACCCTCAGGCCCTGGATTGTCTCCCCGTATCCCTTCTCAAGTACTCCAGCAAAGTCCGGATGGCAGCTACTGCTGAGGCCATGTCAGGATCTTCTTCGATCTGAGACTTAAAGTATTTGATTAACTCCTTGTTGTCCATGGTGCCCTCTGGACCGCAGAGCCCAAGAGGCCCTGAGCCACGCGCGAGGCCTGATTAGGTCCTGCCACCGTGTGGACTCCGCACCACACTGACTGACAGCGAGAGGCCAGGCTCTACATTCCACTTCCCTCCATTAACTTTTAAAATGCATGATTTTTTTCCCCCTCTGCATGATGTGTGTATGTGGATATTGTACTTTCCACAGAAATGGTATTTAATGTTAGGTACTGTTTTGTAACGTCCATATTTTACATAGAGTTGTATTTCATATATTACACATTCTAATGTACAGTAGTCTTCTGGGACTGACATAACAAATTGCTATAAACCTGGCTTAAAGCAACAAAAATTAATTCTCTCACAATTCTGGAGGCCATAGGTGTGAAACAAGATGGAGTAGGGCCATGGTCCCTAGGAGGGCTCCAAGGGGACTCCTTCCTTTTCTTTTCCAGCTTCTGGGCATGCACGTATTCCTTGGTTTGAGGCTGCGTGTCTGGTTGGACATATCTTTTGAGGACCAGCATTCAACCCCCTGGGGCTTCCCAGGTGATGCTAGTGGTAAAAAAAACCCACCTACAATGCAGGAGATGCAAGAGATGCAGGTTCCATCCCTGGGTTGGGAAGATCCCCTGGAGAAGGAAATGGCAACCCACTCCAGTATTCTTGCCTGGGAAATCGCATGGACAAAGGAGCCTGGTGGCCTACAGTTCATGTGCTTACAAATAGTCGGACATGATTGAGCACTCATGATGAGTGCTGACCACCAGACAGCCAGATGGCTGTGCCAAGGTATTTTACTTACCAAATCCTTAGTTTCTTCAACTCATGGGAGAAATGCACAGAAACACTGTAACTTAAAACTTCAAAGAGCTTGATGATAACATTCTCTCACTCCAGTCTGGACTTGGATTTGAAGGGATTTTAATCACCATGTTCCTTGTTCCTAATTTCCATCGTCTATTTTTTAAGTCTCTGAGCACTGGTTTAAGGAACACGATTTTTCTTTTAGAAGCACTTAGTGGAAAACATTGTGTTCCTTTCTAATTTATAAGAAAACACTTGAGGAAAAAGACTTGCCTTAAATGAGTTATGAGGCCAGTGTTCAGCCTGAACTTTCTTCCTTAGCTAAAATGAATTCCATTTTCTCCTTTTCAAGCTGTAGTATATCTTCTTCCTTGTATGTCAAATTAATCTTTGTCCTTAAAATTATGATCACTGAGAGAACACTTAGTTTGTTTCAGTCAAGAATGTGCTGGACTAAACAAAGCATATGTTTTCTTTGAGGTTCTATTAGACAAACTTGAAGATAATGACTACTGAGATCCAATAAAACAACAGATCATCACATCCTTTTAGGAACATGTCACTGGGAGTAGTGGTTCTGATTCTCATTTCACAAAGAACACTTCCAATTAACTGGCTGAATTTACTTGCAGAGGGTTGACATATATACTGAGTATGGCTGCTTACATTTGAAGTATTAGTTATAATATACGCATACCAAATCAAAAACGTATATTGTAGGATACAATGAAAACCAGCTAGTAGTTTGACTTTTGCCAAACATTTCTTAATACATAAAATGTTAAGCTTTATCACTTGAAAATTCTACAACTTCCAACCTCTTTATTATTCATCAATACTTGGAAACTCTGCTTTATCCATTCTCCCTGAGAAGACTCAAGAATATTGACTGTGTCTTATCTGAGGAAGACTATTGACTACTATTCTATCTTTTCTAGTCCTGGAAGTGAATGCATCTCATTGAAAAGATCTAAATAACATTTGAACTATTAAAAATAAAAAAGTCAGGTCTTTCTCTGATGTCTCACTCCATCCTCAACCTCTTACTGATGGCCATGTACTTTATAATCCATTTTAATGAAATGTTTAGAATAGACTAATAAATCGGGACAGGAAGTGGACTAGTGGTTGCCTAGGGCTAGGCAGGGTAGGGGCAGAGGGGTAATGGTCATTGGGTATGGGGCCTTCTTTTGGGCTCATGATAGTTGCCCAATTCTGTGAATGCATTCAGTTCAGTTCAGTTCAGTCGCTTAGTCGAGTCCGACTTTTTGTGACCCCATGAATCGCAGCATGCCAGGCCTCCCTGTCCATCACCAACTCCCAGAGTCTACCCAAACTCATGTCCATCAAGTCGGTGATGCCATCCAGCCATCTCATCCTCTGTTGTCCCCTTTTCCTCCTGCTCC
>NW_011494680.1:10028993-10034024 GCF_000754665.1 Bison bison bison
TCAGGGTCTTTTCCAATGAGTCAACTCTTCGCATGAGGTGGCTAAAGTATTGGAGCTTCAGCTTCAGCATCAGTCTTTCCAATGAACACCCAGGACTGGTCTCCTTTAGGATGGACTGGTTGGATCTCCTTGCAGTCCAAGGGACTCTCAAGAGTCTTCTCCAACACCACATTAAATTTTATATAGTAAGTGGGTAAAGTTTTTTGGTCTGTGTGTTTTATCTCTAAGGGGCTCTTTTTTGGAAAGAGGAAAGTTAAAGGGTACAGACACATGGAAAGGTACACAACTAAGGAATTAAAGCAAATAAGGTGTCTTCTGGAAGAGAATAGCAGAGTATGCTCTGAAGAGTGATTGGGAGTTGGTCTGGCTGAGGTGGAGAAAGGATGGAGTGGAGATGTAGGCAGAGGAAACAATAGGTGTAGAATCAGCATATCTAGTGCATGGTGGGCTGGATATATGGAGATATGACATGTTGGGTGCAAGAAGTGAGATTGGAGGGCAAAGAAAGGACTAGAACACTAAGGGCTGATGCCATGCTAATAAATTAGGACTTCATCCAGAAAGCACTGTGAGATGTTAGTTTAAAGCTGAAAAATAACATGGTTATATTTTTGTGGTTGTAGCATAGTCACTTATGTAGCAGGGCTGGAGCTGGTTTGGGCAGCTCCAAACTGCTGTGTAGTGATCCAGGAGGGGCTTGAGTGAGGGCAGGAACGCAAAGTCTTCAAATGGACAAGAGCTTTCATGGACTCTCAGACCACATTCTAGTCCATGTTGATATCAACTGTTGACACCTGTAGGTCTACCAAATTGGAAAATTCCTTGTTACATTCATAAACAAAGAACATTGTTTTGAGGTATCAAGATCTAAAGATTCTACTTCCATATCTGATGTTCACTGCCCCAAAATTAAGGACATAGAGATAGTTATCACCCATCACACAAGATATCTGAGTTAGATGTGTCATCTGAGATAAACTCACTTCTACAAAGAGACTGAGCAGGCTGATTACAGATTCATTCCATCGCACATATCTAAGTTTACAAAAGGAAAGTGATCAACAACTTTTCTCTCAACTGTTTAGTCAAATACTTCAGGTTCTATTGAGTTTTTGTGATTATCAAATGCAGACTCTTTATATTCTAATTTCAAAAATATAAAGGATTATTAAAAAATTGTTCATTGTGAAGCTAGCCAGATACCAGTTACAACCTGTACTGACCATGGCATTGAGCCTACTGTGCTTGTTCTCAAGGACACGGAGGAGAGAAAAGAATGACACGCCAAGTGCCTTGAGAGCCAGATGGATGATTTGATACCTATTAACTGGCTATTTGTGGTGTTTCAAAATAGTTGTTACATCATAAAGGGCCTAAGTTCTATTGTTGATTAACCTGTGTGGACATTTTAGCGAAACAATGAGTGGAGACAAGTGTTATGCCCTGAATTTATGCAGTGTCTTCCCCTAATTTTTACTTCATCCAATCAATCATTCAGTTAGTTCAGTTCAGTCGCTCAGTCGTGTCCAACTCTTTGCGACCCCATGGACTGCAGCACACCAGGCTTCCCTGTCCATCACCAATTCCTGGAGCTTACTCAAACTCATGTCCATAGAGTTGGTGATGCCACCCAACCATCTCATCCTCTGTTGTCCCCTTCTCCTCTTGCCTTCAATATTTCTGAGCATCAGGGTCTTTTCCAGTGAGTCAGTTCTTTGCATCAGGTGGCTGAAGTATTCAGTCAATCATTACTGTGTGTGAATTAATAAATAGGGGCTTCTCTGGTAGCTCAGCTGGTAAAGAATCTGCCTGCAATGCAGGAGACCTTGGTTTGATTCCTGGATCAGGAAGATCCACTGGAGCAGGGATAAATGCCATGATCCTCACTTTACAGATTAGGTATTAATAAGTAATTTGTTGAAAGTTGTCAATAGGACAAAGATTTCATCATTTTCAATGACAGGAAACTCACTACCATTTTCCTTGGATGGCTCAATTGCTGGCAACATTTGTTAACACTTCTCACATTCCCTATACCTTGATTTGTTTCTTAGAGTTACTCGAAACTGAATGAAACATTCTTCAAATATTTGGACATGGATGATGTGTTTTCTCTGCTTTTCTCATCCTTAGGCTAGACAAACCCAGGGAGATCTCATGTTCTTTGTGACATGATTCAGGCTTCTTCCATCTGCCTTTGGGCACATCTTTGTTTGCCTATAACCTTCATAAAATATGCCTTTGAGAACTGAACACAACACAGCAGACAAAATAAAATAAAAATGAGCAATCTCAATTGCAGTCTATTTTTCAGCTCAACTCAAAACACATCTGCTTCTTAGTCAATCCCCAGTTGGTTGAAACAGTGACTACCCACGTGTTCAATGTCAGGTTAGCTGTAAGTTCTGACTAATTCACTCAGTTGGCCCCTTAGCGTGAAAGGCTGACTCTTTCTGTTTCCCAGGACAGTCTGCATCCTGAGTCATGGCCATAATCCTCATCTGAGAAGAGCGCTATTTCTCAAGCAACTGTTTTCCAGCAGAAATCTGGCCATTCTAAGAAAACGTTAACAAACTCATAAAGACACTTGCAATTTGATTTATGTTCAGTGTAATCTGGCCTTGTAGTTCTTGTAATTATCTAAATATTAAAGAATAAGATATGTCATTGAGAAACATTATTAATTATATATTTAAGTAACTTATTTGGTCATCTATTTGATCATTTATTTAGTAACTTTCATCATTTAGTTTAGCTAGTACACCTTATTTTGTCTATTTAACAATAATCTGAGTCTGATGAATGATATTGGAAAGCTAATTGCTCACCATGTGATAGTCCATGTGTATAACATTTTAAGACAGAACTACAATGCTCTGTGATGACCTTTAGGAATGGGATGGGGGGAGGTGGCCAAAGTTTTGGAGCTTCAGCTTCTGCATCAATCCTTCCAGTGAATATTCAGGGTTGAATATTTCAACCCTGAATTTCCTTTAAGATTTCCTTTAAGATTGACTGACTTCCTTGCAATTGGTTTGATCTTGCAGTCCAAGAGAATCCCAAGAGGCTTCTCCAGCACCACAATTCGAAAGCATCAATTCTTTGGTGTTCAACATTTTTTTAACCTTTCATTTATTATTATTAGCACTTTAAAGTTCTTTACTATTACCAATGAGCTCAAATGCTTTATGGGTTTGGAAATACTAAATACTTGCAGCATCTAAATACAAAAGAATTCTAAGCTCTTGTAAGCCTCCCAGACATCAGCTATTTAATATTTTTAGAATGGATGTGTGTTGAGGGCCTATTATGCCCCAATCTTGTGCTGGAGTAAAGGGAAAAGTGATAACTGAGTCAGTTCCTCTTTTTGAGGCACTTCTCATGGTTTGTAAGAGGAAGTAATCAGTGCAGTCACCGTAGGACAAGGAGATATTTGCAATGGCATAGTCATGGGGTATTTTGGGAGCTCTGAGGCAGAAACCTAGCCCAGTCTGGAGGATGAGTCAGGGGCAGTCAGGCCAAGGTGGGAGAAGCACTCTGATACCACAGCCTACTCCAACAAAGGCACAGGGCACAAAGCTGCATCATGCTTGGGAGGGAAGCCAAAGAGGTTGACCTTGCCCTTTGCACACTGCACTGTGAAGGCTTTGGTAAATCAGCTAATTTGAGAAGTAGTAGAGATAAGAGGGTTTTGGTTAGAGGTTTATTTAGGATGGGCAATGAGAAAGGAGGAACTGAGGCTGACCATCCCTACCCCTGAATTCCCCCAGCTTGCCTGGTGGTGATTTCATGCCTGCTCAGTCATGTCTGACTCTTTGCTGCCCCATGGACTGTAGCCCATCGGGCTCCTCTGTCCATGGAATTTCCAGGCAAGAATACAGCATAGCCATTTCCTCCTCCAGGGGATCTTCCCAACTCAAGGGTCAAACCCATGTCCCCTGCATCTCCTGCGTTGTCAAGAGGACTCTTCACCATTGCACCACCTGGAAAGGTGGTGATGACTGAACTAGGGAACATGAAAGGAACAGGCTTAGGAGGAAAATGCTGTCAGTGTGTTCACGATATAGATGGTATATGAGTGGGGTAATTGCCTATGAGATGCTGTGTTCAACGGGAGAAAAGTCTGCATAGAGTTAGGAGCTGCGCACACAGAGAAAGCAGGTAAGACCATTTGTGGGTGAGTGGATGGGTGGAGGGCATCTCAAGGAATCACCAACTCTTAGGGATGAGGAGGATGTTTATGTGTCTGATTCAGAAAGGTAACACTTTGGGACATTCCTGATGGTCCAGTGGCTAAGAAATGGTGAACATGGAGGCTGTCTGATGTATGTTCTAGTCCCCAGATAATAGCTGTTATCATCTTTGCAAGAAATTAAAGTTGCCCTTTAATTTCCCCTACAGATAATATACTGATATATTTTTACCCTATAGCTTATCAGAGGATATTAATCAGTTGCTGACATATAAGAAGACATCAGAAGCATAAAACTCAATATGTATTTAAAAGGAGTTACCAGGACTTCCCTGGTGGTCCAGTGGCTAAGACTCTGAGCTCCCAATACAGGGGGTCCAAGTTTTGATCTATGGGTCAGGGAATTAGATCCCACATGCCACAACTAAATATCCCTCATGCTGCATTGAAGATTGAAGATCCTGAGTGCTGCAACACGGCCAATAAATAAGTAGTTCAGTTCAGTCACTCAGTCATGTCCAACTCTTGGCAACCCCATGAATCACAGCATGCCAGGCTTCCCTGTCCATCACCAACTCCCAGAGTTCACTCAAACTCACGTCCATCGAGTCAGTGATGCCATCCAGCCATCTCATCCTCTGTCATCCGCTTCTCCTCCTGCCCCCAATCCCTCCCAGCATCAGAGTCTTTTCCAATGAGTCAACTCTTCACATGAGGTGGCCAAAGTACTGGAGTTTCAGCTTTAGCATCATTCCTTCCAAAGAAATCCCAGGGCTGATCTCCTTCAGAATGGACTGGTTGGATCTCCCTGCAGTCCAAGGGACTCTCAAGAGTCTTCT
>NW_011494680.1:10034124-10045801 GCF_000754665.1 Bison bison bison
CATCAATTCTTCGGCACTTAGCTTTCTTCACAGTCCAACTCTCACATCCATACATGACCACTGGAAAAACCATAGCCTTGACTAGACGGACCTTAGTTGGCAAAGTAATGTCTCTGCTTTTGAATATGCTATCTAGGTTGGTCATAACTTTTCTTCCAAGGAGTAAGCGTCTTTTAATTTCATGGCTGCAGTCATCATCTGCAGTGATTTTGGAGCCCAAAAAATATATTTCCAGTGGTCATGTATGGATGTGAGAGTTGGACTGTGAAGAAAGCTAAGTGCCGAAGAATTGATGTTTTTGAACTGTGGTGTTGGAGAAGACTCTTGAGAGTCCCTTGGACTGCAGGGAGATCCAACCAGTCCATTCTGAAGGAGATCAGCCCTGGGATTTCTTTGGAAGGAGTAATGCTAAAGCTGAAACTCCAGTACTTTGGCCACCTCATGCGAAGAGTTGACTCATTGGAAAAGACTCTGATGCTGGGAGGGATTGGGGGCAGGAGGAGAAGGGGACGACAGAGGATGAGATGGCTGGATGGCATCACTGACTCGATGGACGTGAGTTTGAGTGAACTCTGGGAGATGGTAATGGACAGGGAGGCCTGGTGTGCTGTGATTGATGGGGTTGCAAAGAGTTGGACATGACTGAGTGACTGAACTTAACTGAACTGAATATATTTTTTAAAAGTCACACTTTGACTTCCCCCAAGATAAAGACTTTTGATAGACAGAATAGGCAAGGAAAAGACAAGGAAAGGGCTTCTCTCCAGAGATTCTAAGAAGGAGTGCAGTCCTGCTGACTCCTGAACTTGAACTCAGTGAGACGTTCCAGGCTTCTGCCTTCAAGGGTCTGTTAGACAGTAAATCTCTGTTGTTTTGAGCCACTAAGTTCTACCCCTGGGTCAGGAAGATCCCCTGGAGGAATAAATGGCAACCCACTCCAGTATTCTTGCCTGGGAAATCCCATGGGCTGGTGGGGTGCAGGAGACTGGTGGGGTGCAGTCCATTGGGTCGCAGAGTCAGACACAACTTACTGACTGAAGAATGAAAAACAACAAACATGTTTGTGATATAAGAGTAGAAAAATTAATTAGTGAATTAATTAATATGGAAGAGGACACCCTAAAGATGTGTACGTTTTGTCCTAACCTTGAGGCCAGGCCAGTTAAGGAACACAGGATCATTGATGTTCTCAATCTCACATTTTAATTTTTTTTTAAATTGGAATTAGACCTTTTAAAAATGTTTATTTGTGTATGTATTTATTTATTGCTATGCTGGGTCTTTGCTGCTGCATGGGCTCTTCTCTCAATACATACATATTTTTTTTTACCAAATGTTCAACACTTTAAAAATAAAACAAAGGTGATGTTATGCCAAAAGTCTAGGGAATGCAATCACATTTTAACTTACAAATTGTTGGTTATGTGGAACTAGCTGGAATCTCTTAACTTTTGTTTCCAGTACAAGCAATTTGGAAATTGTTTGCTTCGTGTGATTTGTACTTTTTGACAGTCTTGTTTCCCAGTTAGGTTTTAAGCCTTTATAGGACAAAAGTCTCATCTTACACTGCTTTATGTCCAGGTGCCTGCAAAATGGCCAGTGAAATTTTCTTAAAGAGAATGTGTCTTGAATCAGAGGAGCTTTTCCCTTCCTTTAGGAGAGGAAAGGGGCTGGTTCATAGCACCCTGTGAGAGCTGACTGTTAAATTTTCAAGAATTTCTCGAATCAACTCGTGTTGGGTTGGTAGCTTGAAGATTGACCATGGTGGGAATATTTACACTGAAAAAAAAAAAAAGGATATCACTGGCTTGGAGACTCCTTGTGAGTATAATAGATTTAAGTAAAATCATTCTACTTTATATAAACACAGTTGGGAAAATGTCTTCTTATAATGTTGAAGCAAATTAAAATCTCCTATTTCAATGAAAATTTATTTCAACTATTTTCACTTACTTTCTTCTTTAAAATAAGGCATCTTTAGTGAAATAATTCTTCCAAAATAACTTGGGTATACTTTAAGACAGTTTCATTAGGAGTAGTAACAGGACCCATAAATTAAACCACAATAATGGTTTGGTTATAGCAGGGATTGAACCTGTTCAATAGAATAGTTTATTGTTGATTAATTTCCAGATATACATCTTTATGCCACTCCAAGGAGAGTCATTTTCTTTAAGAGCTATTTGTTATCCTGAAGTAAGCCAGAAGGAAAAACACCAATACAGTATACTAATGCATATATATGGAATTTAGAAAGATGATAACAATAACCCTGTGTACGAGACAGCAAAAGAGACACTGATGTATAGAACAGTCTTATGGACTCTGTGGGAGAGGGAGAGGGTGGGAAGATTTGGGAGAATGGCATTGAAACATGTAAAATATCATGTATGAAACGAGATGCCAGTCCAGGTTCAATGCGCGATACTGGATGCTTGGGGCTAGTGCACTGGGACGACCCAGAGGGATGGTATGGGGAAGGAGGAGGGAGGAGGGTTCAGGATGGGGAGCACATGTATACCTGTGATGGATTCATTTTGATATTTGCAAAACTAATACAATTATGTAAAGTTTAAAAATAAAAAAAAAAATTAAAAAAAAAAGAGCTATTTGTTATCCTTGTTTATTACCCCCTCTTCTAATTCTTATTCTAACTTCTGGTCAGAGAGAATGGACAAATCTTCATTTCATGTTTTGTCTTTTTTTTCCCTAAAGGCCTAAAATCTTGCTCAGAAAATATTGAGACTGTGTTTCTGGAGACTTTAAGGGTTAAATCTGACTGTTAATAGACTATATGATCCTGATGGAATTAATTGATCTAGAATATAATTTGCCTTCATCAAAAATAGAAAGTTCCTGATGGCTCAGATGGTTAAGAGTCTGCCTGCGATGCAGGAGACTCGGGTTCAGTCCCTGGGTGGGGAAAATCCATTGGAGAAGGAAATGGCAATCCACTCCAGTATTCTTGCCTGGAGAATTCCATGGAATGAGGAGCCTGGCAGGCTATAGTCCAATGGGTCGCAAAGAGCTAGACTCGACTGAGCAGCTAACACTTTCACTTTCAAGATATTTTCAGAGGAATTGATTGCTGGTATTCTCACACTAAAAGAATGGTTGAAGGAATGTCTCTAAAAAAGAAATGAAATGATAAAAGAAGAAATTTTGAGTCAAGAAGGATGAAAATCTGGGAAGAGAAAAAATAAGAAATAGACTTCTCTTGAATTTTCTACTTGTGTTTGACAGTTTTAGCCAAATTATAACACTAATGTAGCTCTCAATATATGTATATACAAGAAATATAAGTGGGAAGGGAACATAAATGAAGATAAGGTTTCTATGCCTTATTCAAATGGGTAAAATATCAACAACGAAAAGCTTTGATGTTATGAACATTTATAATGTATACCTGGAGAAGGGTTTCCCAGGCAGTGAAGTGATAAAGACTCTGCCTGCAATGCAGGAGATGCAGGACTCATTGATTAGATCCCTGGGTCAGGAAGATCCCCTGGAGAAACTGCCAAAAGATCTATTGGAGGAGATATATTCACAAGTACTATAAATAAAATGGAGTACATAAACAGAAAAACTGTTTATGTAACTCAAGAAAAACAATGGAAATAAAACAGAGAAAGCAGAAACACAGAGAGGAAACAGAAAGCAAAAAGTAAAATGGTAGACTTAGCCTTTAACATTTCAATAATTACATGAAATAAAAAATGGTCTAAATGAACCAATTAAAAGAGAGATATTGTCAAAGTGGATAAAAAGAACATGTCCCAACTCAATGCTGTCTACAAGAAAGTCATTTCAGTAGAATTCTAGGCTGAAAGTAAAAAGATGGAGAAAAAGCTTATTAAGCAAGCAATAATTTAAAAAGAAATCCTAGGAGCTATATTAATATCACATCCCATTTATAGACATTAGAGCAAGAAAACTGCCAGGGACGGAGGGGACATTATATAATGATAAAAGTGCCAACCCACCACAGAGACTTTGTAGTCCCACAGATCTACGCATGCCAACAACAGAGCTACAAGATATGTGAAGCACAGACTGAAAAAAACCAACAGGAGAAATAAGAAAAAAAAAAAAAAAACCAGTTACAGAGACTTCAACACCCCTCTCTCAGCAACAAAAGGAGTAGTCAGACATAAAAGCAGCAGGGGAACAGAACTCAACAACACCATCCAACAACAGAATCTGAACATTTATAGAACAGCAGCAGAATATGCATTCTGTCAAGGGCCCACAAAACATAAACTAAGAAACTAAAATCTGCCAACCAAGAATCTGAACTTGGCAGAATTATATTTAAAAAGAAAAGGCAAAATAGAGACATTTCAAATCTACAAAACCTGAAAGAAATCATCAACAGGAAAATTGTGATACAAGAAAGAATTTAACACCAGCAACATAATACAAACTGCAATACAAAAGATATTAAAAGAGGAACAAGATGGTGGGGGAGTAGGTGGACATGGAGTACATCTTTCTCCACATATACATCAGGAATACACCTTCAGACACTGAAGTGCACGCAGAACACCAGCTGAGAGCAGACAGGAGTACCTGACCAGCAGAAAAGAATATATAGACCCAGGCAAAACTCGGTAGGAGGAAGGAACTAGGGAGAAAATAGGAGTGTTAGTAGGACTGGGCCTGCCCTTGGTGGGTGGGGGAACTGAAGCAGGGGTCCGATCCCCACACTGGGGACAATTGTCTGAGTCAGAGGAAACATTTAAGGCTGAGAGGGAAATAGCTGATCTGTGGCAGCCTAAATGGAATGAGAATCAACCAGTCCTTGCGGCAGCCATACATACCCCAGATGGCGCAGTGGCTGGGAGCTGGAGTTTAAGGATTGTGGAGCAATTTCCGGGTGAGGGCTGCTGTTGACTGTGGAGAAACAGATCAAGGGGATGTGAGGGAGGAGACTGTGGTGGAAAATGCCTGTGGAGGAAAGCTGGGCAGCCATACTGCTGAGTCATGAATAGGGGGTGGAGCCATCACCATAGCTTCTCTCTACGCACAGGCCAGCATTGACAACTGAACAATAGAGAGACTGGCCCATCAAATGCCTGACACGCTGAACTAGAGGGTAGGACCCCAGCCGGGGGCTTCTATGTGCCTGATGCGCTGAACAAGGACCCCAGGCAAGGAAGTCCTCTAAGTATCTGAATGGGCAGACCTATGGAGAAAGACTGGCCAAAGAGGCCTTCTGATCACCAGCTACAAGAGGCTCAAAAAAAGACTCTGATAGGGCCATAACTCCTGGGGCAGAGGCAGTCCGTGTCCCTGCACTCTTGTTTCAGCCAGGGTCCCCACAAGCCAAGCAGTTGCATCACCTTCATGCTCAGCTCTCACTGGGGCAGAGCTGCCACAGGTAAAAAAAGTCTTGTGCCTATGCACACAGGGTCACTTTGGTAGTGTCTGACTCTTTGCAATCCTGTAGACTGTCACCTGCCAGCCTTCTGTGTCAGAGAGGAGTTTCTCCAGGAAAGAATACTGGAGCGTATTGGTCAATACTGGTTGCCCTACCCTTCTAGAGCACTGTACTTCCTGCTGCCCTAACCACCAACTCCCCTGAGTACCTGGTGTTCCCAGAACCCCTGCGACCCAAGCACCTGCACCACCTCCACACCTGTCCTTCACAGGGGCAAACCCAAGTCGTCCAGGGCAGCCTCAGGAGCAAACCCCAGTGGACGACCCACATGCAGAGGTGGGAGTAAAACCACAATCGAAACCCAGGAACAGTGTGACTAAGGAAGAAGACCCAAAACCCTCCCACCAGCTGTACAAGCTTCAGATTAAATCCACACGATCAACTAGGCAGACTCTGTGTGGAATATATAAGAAATATATATTATTTCTTATACAATATAAATATAAAAGAAAACGCTAGTTCTGATGGCTGTGGACATTGGAGGCAAGAACACAGAGGAGTAGGACCAGATTAGAATCTGAGCTGCCCCCACAGCAGGTCCAGAGATCAGCACAGTGTTGGAGGGCATCCTAGGGAGGGGAAGTGGACTGTGGCTCCCCAGCGAGGGAAAGGACTCTGATAGCAGTGACTCAAGAAAAACATTTATTATTCTTATGTTTTGACTTGTTCTGTAGATTCTTTGGATGTTTTTCTCCCCCCTCTCCTCCTTTCCCCTGCTTTGTTGTAACTGTCAATTTTATTGGCACTATGAAATCTATATTAAGCTTTTGAGCTTTTTTTTTTTTTCTGTTTTTTTCTCAGTCACATTTTTTCTTGTTGTTATAAACCTCTGCCTGTATGTTGGGCTTTTGCAGTTCTGGGGAGTCTGTTGTTCTTGTTGTTGTTTTTCTTTTTTTTTTTTTTTAATTTTAATTTTTTAAACCTATTATTAGTTTTTCTACATTTATTCGTTTGCTTTTCCTACTGTTCTTTTTTTCTTGTAGTTAATCTTTAATGTATATAAATCTTCTTTATCTACCTCTATTTAACTTTGCTATTCTTTCTTTTCTTTCCTTTAGTCTCAACATATTTGTTAGTTTTATTTTCATTGCTTTATTCTCCAGTTGGCACCTTGCATTAGTTTTGTTTTCCAGTTTTTGTGCTTTAGCTAGTTTTATTCTCGTAGACATAATTTTTGGTTCTTTTGTTTGCCAGGTCAATCTATTGTACTTTATTTTTGTTGGATTGATTTGATTTTGCTTATGGGTATATATGTATATGTTCAGTCACACTTTTTATTGTTATTATAAACCTCTGCCTCTACATTGGGCCTTTGCAGATCTGAGGAGTTTTTGTTTTTTTTCCTTTTCTCCTTCTTCTTCTTCTTCTTTTTTTTTTTTCTTTTCTCATTTTTATAATTTTAACTTTTAATTTTTTTAATCTATTATATTTTTTCTACATTTATTCCTTTGTTTCCTTTTCCTACTGTTTTCCCCCCCTTGCAGTTAATCTTCAATGTATCTTCTTCATCTACCTGTATTTAACTTTGCATATCTATTCTTTCTTTCCTTTCTTTTCAATATATTTGTTAGTTTTATTTTCATTGCTTTATTACCCAATTAGCACCTTACTTCAGTTTTGTTTCCAGTTTGTGCTTTAGTTAGTTTTGTTCTGGTAAATATAATTTTTGGTTTCCTTTGTTCACCAGGTCAATCTATTATACTGTATTTTTGTTGGACTGTTTTGATTTTGGTTATGGGTGTGTATATATATATGTGCATATTCAGTCACACTTTTTATTTTCTTATAAACCTCTGCATCTACATTGGGCTTTTGCAGTTCTGTGGAGTTTTCCTTTTTTTTTTTTTTCTTTTTTCTTTCTTCTTCCATTTTTTTTCCTTTTCTCTTCTTTATAATTTTAACTTTTAATTTTTTTAGACCTAGTATATTTTTCTACATTTATTCCTTTCCTACTGCTCTTTTCCCCTTGCAGTTAATCTTTTATGTATATAAATCTTATTCATCTACCTCTGTTTAACTTTGCATACCTATTCTTTCTTTCCTTTCTTCTCAACATATTTGTTAGTTTTGTTTCCATTGCTTTATTCCCCACTTGGCACCTTGCTTTAGTTTTGTTTTCCAGTTTGTTCTTTACTTAGTTTTGTTCTTAGGTGGTAAATACAATTTTTTATGTCCTTCATTCATCTGTTCAATCTATTGTATTTTATTTTTGTTGGTCTGTTTTGACTTTGCTCATGGGTATATATGTATAGGTGTATATTCCATTATTTTAATTATTATTTGCCTGATTTTGTAACTGCCATTTGTCTGGAGTTCATCTTTGGCTTCTAGTTTTTTGGATATTTATTTTAATCTCACTTAATGCCATAAAAAACCACTTGTGGAATCTTCATTCCTGACCAGCAATCAAGCCCTGAGCCTTTGGAGGGGAGCACTGACTCCAAGACCCTAGGCTACCAGAGAAATAACCTTAGGAGGTATCAAATAGTGAGAACTCACACAAAGGAAATCACTAGAATACAAGATCGGCATCACCCAACCACCAATAGCACCCTGTGCAGGATGCCTCATCTAAACCACAAACAAAACAAAAATACAAACTCAGTCATTAGCATACAGGATTACCACCTCACTCAGCC
Organism: Bison bison bison; assembly: GCF_000754665.1. Taxonomy (NCBI): domain Eukaryota; kingdom Metazoa; phylum Chordata; class Mammalia; order Artiodactyla; family Bovidae; genus Bison; species Bison bison. The sequence continues at coordinate 10,042,204 of NW_011494680.1, forward strand.
TTGCTTATCAGAAGAAAATCAAACAAACATACAAAATCTCAGCACAAATCTCACCCTATAAGAAACTTACACAAACCACTGGACCAAACTTAGGAGGGCAGAAACCAAAAGGAAGAAAGAATTCAACCTTGAAGCCTGAGAAAAGGAAACCCCAAACACAATAAGTTAAAAAAAAATAGCAAAATGACAGAGAAATACTACACAAATGAAGAAACAAACTAGAAACACAGAAGTACAAATAAATGAAGAGGAAACAGGCAAACTACCTGAAAATGAATTCAGAATAGTTATAGTAAAGATGATCCAAAACCTTGAAAGCAAAATGGAGAAGATGCAAGAATCAATTAACAAAGACATAGAAAAATTAAAGAATAAACATGCAGCGACAAACAACACAATTACTGAAATTTAAAATATGCTAGAAGGAACCAATAGCAGAATATCTGAAGCAGAAGAACAAATCAGTGAGCTGGAAGATAAAATGTTGAAAATAACTTCTGAAGAGCAGAAAAAAATAAAAAGAATGAAAAGAATGGAAGATAGTCTCAGAGACCTCTCAGACAATATCAAATGCACCAACATTCAAATTATAGGGGTCCCAGAAGGAGAAGAGAAACAGAAAGGGTATGAGAAAATTTTTGAAGAGATTATAGTTGAAAATTTCCCCAAAAAGGAAAAGGAAAGTCGATCAAGTCCAAGAGGCACAAAGAGTCCCATATAAGATAAACCCAAGTAGACACATACTAATCAAACTAATAAAGACCAAACACAAAGAAAGAATATTAAAAGCAGCAAGGGAGAAACAACAAGTAACATACAAGGGAAACCCATACACTTTAACAGCTGATCTTTCAGCAGAAACTCTGCAGGTCAGAAGGGAATGGCAAGATATATTTAAAGTACTGAAAGGGAAACATCTACAACCAAGATTACTGTACCTGGCAAGGATCTCATTCAAAATTGATGGAGAAATAAAAGTTTTTCAGACAAGCAAAAGTTAAGAGAATTCAGCACCACCAAGCCAGCTTTACAACAAATGTTAAAGGGACTTATATAGTCAAGAAATACAAGAGAAGAAAAAAGATCTACAAAATCGACCCCAAACAATTAAGAAAATAGCAATAGGAGCATATATATCAATAATTACTTTAAATGTAAATGGATTAAATGCTCCAACCAAAAGACACAGACTGTTTGAATGGATACAAAAACAGGACCCATATATATGCTGTCTATAAGAAACCCACTTCAGGCCTCAAGACACATACAGACTGAAAATGAGAGGATGAAAAAATATATTCCATGGAAATGGGAAGCAAAAGAAAGCTGGAGTAGCAATCCTCATATCAGACAAAACAGACCTTAAAATAAAGATTACAAGAGATAAGGAAGGACACTACATAATGATCAAGGGATCTATCCAAGAGGAAGACATAACAATTGTAAATATCTATGCACCCAACATAGGAGCACCTCAATACATAAGACAGACACTAACAGACATAAAAGGAGAAATTGACAGTAACACAATAATAGTAGGAGACTTTAACACCCCACTTACACCAATGGACAGATCATCAAAATATAAAATTAATAAGGAAACACAAGCCTTAATACAAGTCTCACATTAGATGAGATGGATCTCATTGATATCTTCAGGACCTTACATCTCAATGCAGAAGAATACACCTCTTCTCAAGTGCACATGGAACATTCTCCAGGATAGACCACATCTTGGGTCACAAATCAAACTTCAGTAAATTTAAGAAAATTGAAATCATATCAAGCATCCTCTCTGACCATAATACTATGAGACTAGATATCAATTACAAGATAAAAACAATAAGAAACACAAGCACATGGAAATTAAACAACACAAAGTTGGTTCTAAATAACCAACAGGTTACTGAAGAAATCAAAAGGGAAATGAAAAAGTTTACAGAAACAAATGACAATGAAAACACAGCAACCCAAAACCTATGGGATGGAGCAAAAGCAGTACTAAGAGGGAAGTTTATAGCAATACAATCTTACCTCAAGAAACAAGAAAGACATCGAATAGACAATGTAACTTTACACCTAAAACAACTGGAAAAAGAAGAACCAAAAACCCCCAAAATTAGTAGAAGGAAAGAAATCATAAAGATCCAAGCAGAAATAAATGAAAAAGAAATGAAAGAAACAATAGTAAAGATTAATAAAACTAAAAGCTGGTTCTTTGAGAAGATAAACAAAATTGACAAACCTTTAGCCAGACTCATGAAAAAAAAAAACAGAAAAATCAAATCAACAAAATTAGAAATGAAAAAGGAGAGGTTACAACAGACAATGCAGAAATACAAAGGATTAGAAGAAACTATTATGAACAACTATATAGCAATAAAATGGATAACCTGGAAGAAATGGACAGGTTCTTAAAAAAGCTCAATCTTCCAAGACTGAACCAGGAAGAAATAGAACTAATGAACAACCCAATTACAAGCACTGAAATTGAAGCTGTGATCAAAAATCTCCCAAAAAACAAAAGCCTAGGACCAGATGGCTTCACAGGAGAATTCTTTCAAACATTTAGAGAAGAGCTAATGCCTATCCTTCTAAACTGTTTCAAAAAATTGCAGAGGAAAGAACAGTTCCAAACTCATTTTATGAGGCTACCATCACCCTAATATCAAAACCAGATAAGAAGAAGTGAAATCACTCAGTCGTGTCCAACTCTTTGTGACCCCATGGACTGTAGCCTACCAGGCTCCTCAGTCCATGGAATTTTCCCAGCAAGAGTACTGGAATGGGTTGCCATTTCCTTCTCCAGGGGATCTTCCCAACCCAGGGATTGAACTCGGGTTTCCCGTATTGCAGGCAGACACTTAACCATTTGAGCCACCAGGGAAGCCCACCCCAAAAAAAGTCAGACAAAGACAACACACACACACACACACACACAAACTACAGGTCAATATCACTGATGAACATAGATGCAAAAATCCTCAACAAAATTTTAGCAGACTTCAGCAACACATCAAAAAGCCCATCCATCATGATAAAATTGGGTTTAGTCCAGGGATGCAAGGATTCTTTAATATACACAAATCAATCAATGTGATACACCATATTAACAAATTGAAAGATAAAAACCATATGATAATCTCAATAGATGCAGGAAAAGCCTTTGACAAAATTCAGCACACATTTATGATTAAAATTCTTCAAAAGATGGGCATAGAAGGAACCTACCTCAACATAGTAAAGGCCATATATGATAAGCCTACAGTAAACTTATTCTCAATGGTGAAAAACTGAAAGCATTCCTCCTAAGATCAAGAACAAGATAAGGGTGGCCACTTTTGCCACTATTATTCAACATAGTTTTGGAAGTCCTAGCTATAGCAATCAGAGAAGAAAAAGAAATGAATACAGATTGGAAAAGAAGTAAAGCTCTCACTGTTTGCAGCTGACATGATACTGTATATAGAAAATAAAGATAGTACCAGAAAATTACTAGAGCTAATCAGTGAATTTAGCAAGATTGCAGGATACAAAATCAATACACAGAAATCACTTTCATTTCTATATACTAACAATGAAAAATCAGAAAGAGAAA
>NW_011494680.1:10046405-10046527 GCF_000754665.1 Bison bison bison
GGACAGCTACATGTAAAAGAATGAAATTAGAACACTTCCTAACACCATACACAAAGATAAACTCAAAATTGATTAAAGACCTAAACGTAAGACTAGAAACTATAAAACTCTTAGAGGAAAAC
>NW_011494680.1:10046627-10050519 GCF_000754665.1 Bison bison bison
AACTTAAAAGCTTTTGCACAGCAAAGGAAACTATAAGCAAGGTGAAAAGACAACTCTCAGAATGGGAGAAAATAATAGCAAATAAAACAACTGACAAAGAATTAATTTCCAAAATATACAAGTAGCTCATACAACTCAATGCTAGAAAAACAAACAACCCAATCATAAAGTGGGGGAAAGACCTAACCAGACATTTCTCCAAAGAAGACATACAGATGGCTAACAAACACATGAAAAGATGCTCAACATCACTCATTATCAGAGAAATGCAAATCAAAACCACAATAAGATATCACCTCACACCAGTCAGAATAGCCATCATCAAAAAGTCTATAAACAATAAATGCTGGAGAGGGTGTGGAGAAAAGAGAATGCTCTTGAACTGTTGGTGGGAATGTAAATTGATACAGCCACTATGGAAGACGGTATGGAGATTCCTTTAAAAACTAGGAAGAAAACCACCATATGACCCAGCAATCCCACTCCTAGGCCTATACCCTGAGGAGACCATGGCTGGAAAAGACACATGTATCCCATTGTTCACTGCAGCACTATTTACAATAGCTAGAACATGGAAGCAACCTAGATGTCCATTGATCAATGAATGGATAAAGAAGTTGTGGTTTATATACACAAAGGAGTATTACTCAGCCACAAAAAGGAACACATTTGAGTTAGTTCTGATGAGGTGGATGAACCTAGAACCTATTATACAGAGTGAAGTGAGTTGGAAAGAGAAAGATAAATATTGTATTCTGATATACATACACAGAATCTATAAAAATGGTACTGAAGAATTTACTTAAAAGGCAGCAATGGTGAAACAGACAGAGAATAGACTTATGGACATGTGGAGAGGGGAGGAGAGGGTGAGATGTATGGAAAGAGTAACATGGAAACTTACATTACCATATGTAAAATATATAGCCATCAAGAATTTGCTGTATGGCTCAGCAAGCTCAAACAGGGTTCTTCATCAACCTAGATGGGTGGGATGGGGAAGGAGACGGGAGGGAGGTTCAAAAGGGAAGGGATATATGTATACCTATGTCTGATTCATGTTGAGGTTTGAGAGAAAACAACAAAATTCTGTAAAGCAATTATCCTTCAATAAAAAATAAATTAAAAAAAAATAACAGAAATCTTTCAGGTAGAAAGAAAATATTAGTAATACCAGACAGCAATCTGGATGCTCACAGAAGAATGAACAGCACAGGGAATGGCAACTACATTGAGTATTAAAGGTTTTCTCCTATTTGTTTTTATTTAGTTGCTAACTCCTGTCTGACTCCTTGCAACCCCATGGACTGTAGCCCGCCAGCCTCCTCTGCCCATGGGATTTTCTAGGCAAGGATACTGGAGTGGGTTACCATTTCCTCCTCCACAGGATCTTCCCAATCCAGAGATCAAACCCGCATCTCCTGTATCAGCAGGCAGGTTCTTTACCCCTGAGACACCAGAGAAGTTCATGTTTTCCTATACTTTCAATCTATTTCAAAGATAATTGCTTAAACAAAAGCAACCGTGAATTGTGGGGCTCATAACACACATGGCAGTAAAATGTAGGATTCAGTTCAGTTCAGTCACTCAGTCGTGTCCGACTCTTTGCGACCCCTTGAATTGCAGCACTCCAGGCCTCCCTGTCCATCACCAACTCCTGGAGTTCACCCAGTCTCACATCCATCAAGTCAGCAATGCCATCCAGCCATCTCATCCTCTGTCATCCCCTTCTCCTCCTGCCCCCAATCCCTCCCAGTATCAGAGTCTTTTCCAATGAGTCAACTCTTCGCATGAGGTGGCCAAAGTACTGGAGTTTCAGCTTTAGCATCATTCCTTCCAAAGAAATCCCAGGGCTGAACTCCTTCCGAAAGGACTGGTTGGATCTCCTTGCAGTCCAAGGGACTCTCGAGAGTCTTCTCCAACACCACAGTTCAAAAGCATCAATTCTTCAGCGCTCAGCCTTCTTCACAGTCCAACTCTCACATCCATACATGACCACAGGAAAAACCATAGCCTTGACTAGACGGACCTTAGTTGGCAAAGTAATGTCTCTGCTTTTGAATATGCTATCTAGGTTGGTCATAATTTTCCTTCCAAGGAGTAAGCGTCTTTTTTAATTTCATGGCTGCAGTCACCATCTGCAGTGATTTTTGAGCCCCCCCAAAAATAAAGTCTAACACTAGCACAAAAGCCAGAAGGGAAGAAATGGCAGTAAACTCTTGAAAGCACCTTGTACAATGAAATGGTACACTGTTACTTGAAGGAGACTGATAAAATGTGTACCACCAGCTGGTGAACTACATTTCACAGATCAACCTGGCTTACAGCCTGTTTTTGCATGCTGTGTAAGCTAGGAATGATTTTACATTTTTTTTAAATTACAGAAAATTGAATATGTAACAAAGACCATATGCAACCCACAAGTCTAAAATATTTATTATTTGGGCCTTTTCAGAAAAATATTGCCAACTCTTGCTGTGTAACAGAAATGCTAAATGCAACCACCAAAATAACAATGTGACAGTGTAACTAATGAACCAGAAATGAAGATACAATGGAATCAGAAAGAATATTCAATACAGTATTATATTGAGCATCCATATCAGAGAGGAAGAAGTAAAATTATCTTTATTTAAAGATAGAATGATTGTGTATGTAGAAAACATGATAGAATCTACAAAGAAGCTTCTAGAACTACTAAGTAGGTTTAGTAAAGTTGAAGGATACAAGGATAGCAAATTGCAATTTTTGTACTAAGAATGGCCATTTGGACATTGAAAGAAAAAAATACTGCAATGTCATGAAATATGTAATGCTTAGTGATAAATCTGACAAAATATGGACAAGACCTGTACTTTTTAAATGCAAAATGTTGCTGAGAGAAACTAAAGAAGATCTAAATAAATGGAGATGCATACTGTGGTCATGTACCTGAAGACTCAGCAGTTGTAAGATGTCAATACTCCCTAAATTGATTTGGAGGTTCAGTTCAATCCCAGGTAAATAACAGCCAATGTTTTGTAGAGAATAAGCTGAATCTAAAACTGATAAGAAAATGAGAAGACCTAAGACAGACAAAATAATTTTGAAAAAGAACAAATTTGGAAGATCGACAGTGTCTACTTTCAAGATGTATTATAAGCTATGGTAATCAAGACCATATGGTACTAGCATTCAGGTAGACGATGCCTTGATAGCTCAGTGGAATAAACTAGGGACCTCAGATCTAAATCTATACATATGTTGATGGCTGATTTTTGACAAAAGTGACAATGCAATTGAATGAAGAAATGATAATGTTTTTAGCAAAGACATTTTCATGAAAAAAAGAAAAAACTTGAAATCATACCTCATACCACTTAAAAATTAATACAAAATGGACCATAAATCTAACTGTAAACCTAAAGTGATAAAATTTCTAGAACAAAATAAAAAAAAAATCTTCGTTACTTTTTTTGTGTGTGTTTTTTTTAAATTTTATTTTATTTAACTTTACAATATGGTATTGGTTTTGCCATATATCAAAATGAATCCGCCACAGGTATACATGTGTTCCCCATCCTGAACCCTCCTCCCTCCTCCCTCTCCACACCATCCCTCTGGGTCATCCCAGTGCACCAGTCCCAAGCATCCAGTATCTTGCATCGAACCTGGACTGGCGACTCGTTTCATATATGATATTATACATATTTCAATGCCATTCTCCCAAATCATCCCACCCTCTCCCTCTCCCACAGAGTCCAAAAGACTGATCTATACATCAGTGTCTCTTTTGCTGTCTCGTATACAGGGCTATTGTTACCATCTTTCTAAATTCCATATATATGCGTTAGTATGCTGTATTGGTGTTTTTCTTTCTGGCTTACTTCACTCTGTATAATAGGCTCCAGTT